>NC_049980.1:7679616-7739469 GCF_000003815.2 Branchiostoma floridae | reverse complement strand
GGCCAGAAGCGTGAACACAGAAGTGGTCACAATAACAGATTCCTGCATCTCCACGATCCACAGTGCACGAGTCATCCTCATCCCCACAGCAGCCAAACCTGGTACAGCAGCCGCCTATGGCACGACAGGAGTCGTCTTCTTGCGCAGTTGTCTGATGTGCCACTAAACACAACAGCAGCACAAGGACGTGCAGCCACCAGGACTGCATCATCATGATGTTGCTAGAGTAGGTTAGATAGGGGGTTAAACAAATGAATCTATAGTTTTGGGGCAAGCAGAATTAATTTATGATCAGCTTGTACGCTTGCACTTCCTACGTCTTCTTGCCAATTTAGGATCAGCTTGTACGCTTGCACTTCCTACGTCTTCTTGCCAAAGGTGGTATGCCTGCTGAGGATTTAACAACAGTGTACACAATCCTCATCAGACCGGTACTGGAATATGCAAACGTTGTGTACGTTGGGTGTACCATCTCACAGTCAAACACCCTCGAGGCAGTACAGAAAATAGCCATGAGGATCATTCATAGAAACAGTGATGCCTCCTGCAGGACTTCCCTCCTGCCAACACTCCAATCCAGGCGCGAAGTAGCAGCAGTGACACTTCTCAACCAGATGCGCACCAGTGACCATCCGCTACACTACATGGTTACAGGTGACAGACAACAGCAGACTGGACGCACACTAAGGAACAGCAACCAGCTCACACTACCGGCGTGTCGCACTGAGCGACTTAGAAAGTCGTTTTTGTATCAGGCAACATCTCTGTATAACAAGACTTTGTAGACATTCATTTCCTCTCAATGACAATTGTCTAATGTTCTCTGGAAGACGAAACGCTGACGTCTTTTATTATGTAACTCTATTTTGTAATGAATGTTTTATAATGATACTCTTAGACTGATACTCTCGGGCAATCATACGCCCACAATTGTAATTTGGTTTAGAATTTCAGTTTTATGTACTAAACTGCAAAAACCAAAATAAAGCTCTCTCATCTTGTACTTAAGGATCAATTTTAATTTGCATGAACTGTCACATTGTACATTTTGTGTATTTACCTCCTTGATAAAAAAGGTATCAGCTTCTGCAGGTTTGCATGTGTGTGTGTAAGTTTGTCCAGACATTTATCAACATAACTCAAGAACCTCTGGATGGATTGTGGTGATGGTATGTCGATAAGCGTTGTGGACCCGAAGGTCATAGTCGATTTGGGACACCCTGGTGTATGGCCTTGGTACTGCAGCCTGAAATCCATTTTTGTATCTTTTGTCCTGGACATGCCAATTGGTCTTGATTTTTTTGGAAGGAGGTAACTTTTCATGTAAGGCCACAGCAAGTAAATTTTATGGATGACATCCGCGAGCTCATTAATTTTCGCCTGATTTCAGAAGAAAAAAAACAAGAATTTTTTTCTTCTTTGGAGATGGTCAACATGACGAGAAAGTACCAAAATGGGAAAGTATGTTGTGTTTTATCCTAATGATTGTACTTGTAGAAGTCACACTAGCGAGGTAGCCATGATTGTAGTTGTAGAAGTGAAACCAGCTGAGTAGCTGTAAAAGTGGCACCACTATAGAAGTCATGAGTGTAGTTGGCAACTTGGTAAGTAATACCAGTCTACCACACTAGGGTCACTTTAACAACACCAGTTCACTTCTTGAATACAGGAATTAATGATTTGTTGTCAGTGCTACCATGTTTTGTTACTTAAACTCTTGTTACGACGTTTATGGTGTCTTACCGTGTCTATTTTAAAAATTTAGCCATCTTGTTTTTTTTTACCCATCTTGTTTTCTTTTTGCCCTATCTCATTATTTTTGCAGTCTGCAGAGGATGTCATCCATAAAATTTACTTGCTGTGGCCTGAGACAGAAGTAGTGTAGCTTTGGTCCCCTTGTGGGCCTAGCTGGAACTGCAGGGGTGGTTTTGTAAAAAAACAAAATTAAGGAGTTCAAGAAGGTTAACTAAATAAAGGATAGACGGATTTCCGTGATATTTGGCATGCAGGTAGCTTGGATAGTTAAATATTTCAGTTGATTAAAATCTTCTTGCATGTAAGAAAAGTCACATGTTGAGATTTACAGTGGCGCTACACTTAACGTTATTAATTAAATGTGAATGTATTAAAATACTGTAACAGTATTACAGAACATGATAGTAAAATTGACATGTCATCTGCATTAAAAACACTTAGTCTATTACTATTACAAGAGAAGCATGCAATCGTGGGAAGGGATGTCAAATCCTAACAAAGAAACCTTTATGTGTGAATAGTATGAGTAATCGCAAATATCTATTCCAGTGGCCCTTGGGGCTAACATGTGACACAATGGCACGACCCAAACAACAAAAGAGTGCATGGCCATATGTACCATTCCATATTGATCAGATAGAGGGAGCTGCACAAAGCCACATTTAGGCCCGTAGGTCCCCGAAAGCCACCAAAAGGATACTTCTTGAACTGAAAGCCTACCATCCGAAACTCATGACTGTGACATGTCGAGAACCGTTAAGATGCAAAAACTACTTCCACGGCGGAACCAGCGTAAGCCGCTAGGGACCCATAATCAAATTTGTCTTCCATTTTGCCAATACCTGTCCACATATATGGCATGCCAAGTATCATGAATACCGAAACATAGCTAGAATATTATAACAGGTGGGCACACATGCGCACAACAAGCAACACTCAATTTACATTGTTAGCAAATGGAATTGACATCCCTTCGAATTCGATTCAGACATAATTTTAGCAAACACATGCCCTGACGGATCGTCAATTATGCTGGGGCCACATCTCCAAAACGAGACCCGGACTGCGGAACGAAAAAAAAGTGTGTATCAAGAAATATATGAAAATTATGCGTTCTGATTAATTTCAATGTTTTGTACGTTGTGTTGTTCGCACAAACTTTCAGGTCAGGCGACATATTGAAAATACAGTCAAACCTGTCTATAGCGGCCACTCAAGGGACTGGTCAAAATTGGCCACTATAGAGAGGTGGCCACTATAGAGAATATGCTAATTAATTGACCACAAGCAATAAGTTACACATAGTTTTAGTACCCACTGATCTCTTAACATAATACAGTACTGTACATGTACTGCAATGATTTTTACACTATATGTATTAAGAAAACAAAAGCTATAAAAAGTTTTAAATGTTCTACAGTTGATATTGTCTGAAGAGACCGGTATCGTCATATTTCATTGATCTATCGTCATATTTCATTGATCTTTCGTCTTGTATCTTTTGTTACTTCGCCGTACGTGTGTTCCCGCTCGCGTTCACACGTCAGATTCGCCCATTATGCTAATGTGGTACTCACAAGAAAAGTCACGTCATTTTAGACTTATCTCTTAATAAATGTAAGAATACAATCCACCATAGTCTGAAGATCATATCATTTTGTCTTTGTAACAATTATTCAGAATTTTTTGTGATGTAAATTAACCTAAGCGATAGTGTATTAGAACGTAACTTAAACACAATTTACCTCCGTAATATTGGTGTCGTCTATTGACTTTATATGACCTCGTTTGTCAGCAGGTATGGGTAGCGCCAGTTTACGAAGTTTTGTTTTGAAAATAAGTAAAAGAGGTTTTAAATCCGGCGTAGCGTGACGATACGGCCGCTGTATATGGCCGAACGCGTGCTGAAACATAGATCAGCGGTCGGCGTGGCCGTAATCGGCAGTGTTTTTGTACCTGCGGGACCGGAAATCGTGTGGCCGTGGCCGCGTTGGACAGGTGGCGAATCCAAGGGACCGACAAAAAGTGGCCACTATGGGCAGGTGGTCGTTATGCAAAGGTGGCCGCTAATAGAGGTTTGACTGTATTAGCATGATAGGGTGTTTTAAGTATCTTTTTCGATAGGGGGTGCTGCAATGTTGTTGACACCCTTCATGGTTTTGCAGGGGTAAAACAAAGCCGGTTTTGACGTAAAAGGGCGTTCCGAGTTCGAAGGTCGAGGTTCTTGGTCGAAACATTTACATGTACTTAGGCAATGGGTGGACACGGAAGGATAGCTACAACAGGCAGGATGTTTAAAAGTCAATTGTGATGGAGAAAAGTCGACTACTGTGGAGACGAGGTACTTGTCGTAGACGTAGCAGAAAGTTACCGTCTAGGCACCCGTGGCCATGGTGGCACCCCTTAATTGTGTGCTTGTAACCTGAGGGACTTGAAATGTGTCAGGTCAAACGACCTTGGGAAAGCAAGAAGATTTGTTTGGGTGTTGTTGAGCTTCCACAGAGCATGGACACGTACCGGGCATGGATCAATACCAGAAGTGGGACCTGACTTACAATCTACAATCCATAATATGGTATGTCAACTAAAAATTTATATTTCAAATGTCAAAATTGTGCTGAGCAGACACGCGGATCTATAATGTGCATATGGTACAACTTTATCTGGTCGACTGCACCCTGGGTGACAGCCATACATTTTTTCTCAATGGGCAATTCACGTCTTCATTAATTCATTCGGAGTAAAAGAGACAGCCAGGTAGATGTCTCAAGTAAAGTGATGTCTACAGCCATGCATCAGCATTTGATGCCCGCGGACTGCTTGATTTCTCGAGTAGAGAACTGAATATATGTAACATCAAGCTTTGATATCTTTACTGAGAGCATCCACCAATTTGCCACGAAATCAATCATAGTTACATCACGCATGGTTCATTTAGATCTGTACAAGCACTGGCTATCATTTAGTTCCCAGAGAATGCGCAATGCCACGAAAGGCCCCGGACATGACGGAATGGACAGATGCATGGTGAAAGTTCTGAACCATTACTAAAAAAACTTCAATAATATGCAGATAATGACAGAATTATGTAAGTTACCTTACGTGCATTGCCCGTCAAACAAATCGTGACAATGTAGAGTAAGTTATCGTTTTTCTAACAGACACAAACACATCAGACACAAACTCAATAGCTAGTCCTGTCAAAGACAGCTGTATCGGCTTCGGGAAGCCACATGTGTTCAAACAAACGCCAAGAAACAAATTATTTGATAAAGTCATACGTCTAGTCCTAAAATTGCATCTCGAATATTACAAGAACAAATGATAATGACCTTGTTGTGAAATTATTATGATAGTTCCACCTTCCTAGCATCGTCGCAATAAACTACAGTAGCCGCATTTGTTAGTGAAGAAAAAAGGACACGAAAACGAAAATTAAAGAAATTTCTCATTAGCAAAGCGACAGTAGCTGTCAGTAGGGTGTTTCAAATTAACTGATTTTTTCTAGTGGAAACCTGTACTTTATTCAACATCAGCCTTTGTTTCCTTTACCGAGAAACTCCTCAACATTTGATGTCTTTACCAAGAAATGCACCGTAATTAAATTAGGGCGGAGCTCTTATGCACTGGCCAGAATTCAGCTACAGTTCCAAGCCACGTGCACAATTACCAATCCTTAGCCAGAGAGAAGGAAACGGTTAAGTGCATAGTGACAATAACATAGCATTTCCAACGCCAATAGTTGAGTTTTGAATAAAAGCATTTAAACTTAACCATGAACAATGGCGATGACAAATGCTCTGATTAAAACCAATCTTTATACTTACATGTATATAAGCATCCCCTTTTAGGCACTAAAACCTCACGTCAGTGGAATAATAGGGATATTTTAAGCACTGAAGAAGTGGTTGTCAAAGTATCTAAAATTTCCAAAACGAGATTCCTTTTTTGACGTCAGTTTTGTAGGGATGCAAGGAAAAGCAGCTAGCAAAATTCCCTGAATTCAGCAGATCTATCAGCTGCAAAACCATAGCCAAAACCAATCTTTTGAAGCGTCTGGTACCCTGTCACTGACATTTTTATCAAACCTATGGTATGTTGACACATTCCTTTGTTACAGCATTTTAAATGTTATAGCAGTGGTATATAGTTTTGAAGCTTCTTACATTTTGTAGTTAAGCCTTCTCCTCAGCAGGCCACAACGTATTTTATGCACGGCTATGGAACTAAAACGACACATCGAAAAGGTAATACTAAGTATCTTGTAGCAGATGATAGTTTGAATTAAAACTCTATGAGAGTGAACATTGGAGTTCTTTCTTAACCCTCAAACCACCGTATGGGGTCAAAACTGACCCCAGGCGTATATCAATGTGTGCCATTATGTCATTTCTAGTCGAAAACAAATTTTCTTCCAGGAGTTTGTTTGTGTATATGTCCTATAACTTCTTCTACGTTTTTACCGAAATTGGTTCATCGTTGATTAAGTTATCCTCGAAAGTTTATGCATGGTCCAGTGGGGTCAAAACTGACCCCAGCATTTTTTTAAACAAACTTTTGCGACCCACTCCTAAACTACTTATGGTACGATCACGAAATTTTCAGAGAATGATGTACATGTAAGCCAAAATTATTGTAGCAACTTTTGTGGCATTATCATGTTATATGACGGCATTATGACGTCATCTAGGTAATATCGGCCGCCATCTTGGATTTTGACTGATGACGTCATCAAATTAGCATAAATTATGAATATTGAGTCCTGAAATTTACGTTGAATTTTATAAGATGCGATAAACAACTGTTATTTGCCAAGAAAACCTTAAAACTTAAATGTTTAATACAGAATTAGAAAATTTCGTAATAGATTTGTCTGTCAGAATTCCGTTGCCATGGCAACATGAAAAATGATGAACATACTTTGTTCAATGAAAATGTTTGCTATCAACACTTTCTAAAAAGTTACCAAGTTTGGTGGCCCTAGCATAAGCCATTCAGGCGCTATATGGCATTGAAGCTGGTACAGGCATCAAAAACCTCCTTCCCGGTCTGAATAGCATTGGTGCAAAATGTGGTCCTCATGATCTTTTGCATAAATTATGATAATGAGCTAGAACTATTCTCACCTAATCATGTCAGATTGTCTCACATAGATTGATGAAACTATACATATATACAAATGACAAAAAGATTCACACAAAAAAATGTATTTGTACAAAACGTTTTGGGGTCAGTTTTGACCCCATACGGTAATCTACGTCACAAAAAAGCTACGGTGGTTTGAGGGTTAAACATATGGTAGAAACAATAGTCGTAGGCACAATGGCCAATCTGACGGTGACATTCAGTAGGGTGTTTAATCGGCGGGGCAGAAACAAGTTGTTTACTCTCTATTTGGAAAACACTGCTTAGAGTGAAAACGGCAGTTAAATTGGGTACTGTGATTTCTTAAGGACCTGTACACCATACAGTGTAGATTGGTCTCCTCTTATATAAGAAATTCTCGATGCCTTGATGTCTTCACTAAAAATCCCCAAAAATGACATCATTGTGGGGCTCATATGCTTTGACTAAATATTAGTCACATAGTAGAGCACGCACAATACCATGAGACGCCTCGGGCATGAGGAAATAGACAAATGCAGGGGAAAGTTTTGAGCCATTCCAACATAAAAAGTACATTTGTATCCTACGTAATTAAGGTGTCCATCCATTTAGTCTGGCATTAAAGGAAACGTGTAAAATTAACTATCAACAGATCTAAGTGTGCGTGTCCCTGTAAGAAATTACTCGCGAATTCAAAGTTACAAATAGTATCGAAAAAGTCGTGTGAACGTTCCATAAAGGCGTAGTTAAGCCTTCTCTTCAGCAGGCCACAAAGTATTTTTGCACGGCTATGGAACTAAAATGACACCTCGAAAAGCTTGTAGGAAATGATCGTTTGGATTGAGCTAGGTAATAAAAACAGTGTAAAACTCTTTATGAGAGTGAATATTAGAGTTCTTTCTACAACGTATAGTAGAAACACTACTCATAGGCACAATAGACAGGCTGACGGTGATATTCAGTTGGGTGTTCAGTCTAAATGTATCGGCGGGGCAGAAACAAGTTATTTACTTTCAGTTAATACATTGGAAGAAAGGCAAAGGAAATGGCTTATGCAGTTCAATCCTGATAAGTGCTATATCATGCACATAACGAACAAACGCACACCAAATGTGTCCCCTTACCAGTTTTGTGGTCAGACATTAGCAACCACGAAAAGCCACCCATACCTAGGTGTTACGTTAACAACTGGGCTGAAGTGGGGTGTCCATGTTAACAAAATAACAACCAAGGCTAAACAGACATTGGGAGTGATCAAACGTAACTTGTGGGCATGCCCAGCCAGGGTAAAATCACTTGCTTACACATCACTGGTAAGACCTAACCTTGAATATGCTGCAACAGTATGTGATCCGTATACAAAGAAAGACAAAGATAAACTTGAAAGGGTACAGAACCAAGCTGCCAGATTCTGTACAAACAACTACAACAGGGATGCTAGTGTTACCAAAATGAAAACAGATCTGCAGTGGACATCACTTGAAGACAGAAGGAAAAGGTCTAGACTTTGCATGATGTACAAAATGACCAATAAACTGGTGGACGTACCAACTGATAAGTATCTAATACCAGTTCAAAAACGAACAAGAAACAGCCATGACTTCAAATACAAGAGTTACCAACCTAGGATTGATGTGTTCAAAAATTCGTATTTTCCCAGAACTATCGTAGAGTGGAATTTGTTATCACCAAGCACAGTAGGGGCATCTTCTCTGAATAGCTTCAAAGAACGCTTGCAGATAGATGTGCAAAAGTTAGGTGTGACGGGTCGTTCGGTGTAATATAACCAGCTGCTGCCGCGCCGCGTGCCTGCGAAGCTGGTGTGTTACGCCGAACGGCGGTTATACCGGCTATATAGATACAGATATATAGATACAGTTAATTACTCTCTACTTGATAAAGACGTTGTTCAGAGTCAAAATGACAGTTAAATTGAGTACTGTGATTTCTAAAGGACTTGTAGACCATACAGTCTTCTCTTATATAAAAAATTCCCGTTGCCTTGATGTCTTCACTAAAAATCTCCGAAAATGACGTCGACATCATTGTGAAGCTCACATACTTTGACTATAGATTAGTCACACTGTAGAGCACACACAATACCATGAGGTGCCTCGGGCATGAGGAAATAGACAAATGCAAGGGAAAAGTTTTGAGCCATTCCCAACATAAAATCATCCGTAATACGATGTATATTGTGGCATTAAATGAAACGCGTAAAATTTACAATCAGCAGATCTATATATGCGTGACCCTTCTTGAAACATCACTCACGAATTAAAAGTTACAAATAATATCGAAAAAGTCGTGTGAGCATTCGATAAAGTCAGACGTTTTTATTCAGCACATTTGCGTACATAGCTTGAAAGCTTCGTAATCCATGGTGAGTCGAGGATCAAAATTTTTACAAATCTTACAAGGGCTTGATGACAGAGGCAACCTATGAGGACTTAACCTCTTTCTGGTTATGGACTACGGCTGAAGTGATTGTTGCAAAACAGTTTCTGATCTATATGCCTGTCAACACATGCTCGCGTTGCGTCGAACAGGCGGAGAAAAGTTGCAGATTGAGTCTATTTTGAACTTTTTCGTTTTTTTCTTTGGGCTAAATATTTCGCTTTACATGTGTCTTTTTCACAAAAGTCGCATTTCTAATGAACCTTGTGATGATCTGTTTCTCTTCGTTACAGCAAAGGTACAGAAATTGTAAATGCTTCGACTGACATAATCACCTAAATAGAATGTTCAAAATATTTCTATTTACTACATCAAACGAATGTTTAAAACTTCTCACCTGCAAGATGTCGGGGAAGAACTTGTGCAGTGGTGGCGCGGGAAAGTGAGGGGGATTGGAAAAACATACGCATATGTACTAGTGGATATGCAAATCACTGTTTTCATTTGCGACACTTTGACAATTTGCGGCGGCCTTTTTGTTCATTAGACCAGTGCTAATCTGTCGGACTGGTTCATTCTAAAATGGGTATCTCGCTAGCTGGGCTGCGCCAAATTGCGCCGAAACAGTGCGCCAACTTTGCGACCAGCAGGTTATTGGAAATCTCATTGAAAACGATATGGAATGCTTAAAAACTACATTCAAAGAGATTTGCAGTGATGAAAGGATGTTCAGTAATGATAATTGGCTCATGATAGGAAACGATATTATTTAAATCGCGCTAATTTGCGCCCATTTGCGCTATTTCCTGAATTGCGATTTTTCAGAGATTTAGTTGAGGAATCGGGGCAATTTGGCGCAACAGGAGGTTCCTGCTCAAATACTAAACAAGTTATTTCAACAGGAATATTACGTTTCCTAAATAAACTAAATATGTGAGTGATAAATTGCAGATGCAACTTTGAGATTTTGCAGTTTGGTTAAACTAGACAGAGCGATTGCATCACCCTTATTTGAGGTCCAACCTTTTGTACGAACAATTATTATGTCGCCTCGGGCATGAGGAAATGGAGAAGTACGCAGCATTCACAGCATTGAGCCACCATCCACATTTTAGTATGAAAAACTTTCCACCGCATATTGTGACAGGATGGGGCAATTGGCAGACTTGAACAATATTTAGAATTCAAGATACACAAAACTATGGTGACCTAGTAGGAAGGCACCTTGAAGAGGTTGGCAGTGCTACAGATGTGTGTCTATCTTGGTAGAAAGATGTAAACAACACACCATTGCCCTTTGTCCTTTGACATCTTTCTGTCAGGAAACTCAACATGTAGAGATTTTGTAATTTCTCCAATTTTGCAAAGAGAAATAGACGACTATGAGAATCGCCTACACATTCTACGTATTCACTATACGTTCCATTTAATTGGTATTGGAAGAAATTTGTAAAAAAATCGCTGGTGCTGGAATGAATTGAATAGGCCTAGCACCTACCACTTGTATCCTTCACGTTCAGTGATTACTCTGAATGGAATGAAATAAATGAAAAAAAAAACTAGATATGGTAACAGGAACGGAGAAAATTGATACGAATTTACGAAAATTGTTAATTTCATGTCTCATGTCAAAAATTTCTTCCAGCAAAAACAGCTACGCTGTACATGATCCTTGACATAATTCTGCATCCCTGGCGTTTTGATATTTCCAAACATATGCTAAGGCGACCTAAGAAAAGATATTCTTTGTTAGCCAACAGAGTCTTTTGTTGAAGTTTTACTCTTCTTAGATATTGTTGATGTCAATATGGAAAATATGTGTTGTCAGCTTAAGACCCACCTATCCTAGCAACCTACCCAACTTGGGCCCCGAATAGGGCATATGATATTTAGTGCTTCCCCAGGCCTGCCTTGACTACATGTAGGTGTGGCAGCACTGAGCATCACTGAACTGTGAAAAGTCATGCCAAACTGAATGTCATGAATATGCATAGAGTCAAAAAGTGACACATATCTTGCTTGTCTGTTACTCATAAAACATCAAAATTCAACATTGCATATTACATGTAGTTACATCTTGAACATGATTATCGATGAGTATATAGAGAGCCATATCCAGATAGTTCGTTCATTCTAATCATTCAGAGATAAATCAAGTTTGTTATTGTTTTCCAAGTTTTGTTATAATCCTCTTACAAGTTAATTTTTACCACCTATTCATTATACTAATATATGATCATAAAAACTCTCTGTGCTGAGAATCCACAATGCTATCAAAGAAAAATGATACCCTAAATTGAATAATCGTGGCTACTTTTACACATTTTCCTACTCAGAAATGCAATCTATCAGAGTTGTACATGGCACATTGTACATTGTATAGACATGGTCTCATGCTTATTCAGTAATATATTATCATGTTTTGGGAGCGAATTGACTGTAGTAAAATCTGGCATTATCTATATTATCTATATCTATTATCTATATTATCATGCAATCCAGCAAATATATCCACCATATATATCTAGCAGGAAATGAATGTCACTATTCAGACATAAACCCTAGATTCTCGTAGTCATGTCCGAGTGGAGTAAGACTTTGATATTCATGGTTGTACTCAGGCTCAGTAGGACCAAGGCTCTGATATGTGTGGTCGTCTGACGGTGGAGATTTATTGGTGCCCTGCTGGTCTTTCAATCCACCACCGATGTTTACACTGCCTGCAAGTTTCAATGGACTTGAAAATGAGGACAGCGCTAGGTATTCATGAGGAGGGTCTTCCGATCTGGAAATAGAATTGCAGATCATCTCATTAAGCGATGAAAATTACATTTTTGATTCGATGACATGACATTATCCCTTTTATAGCGTGAAGATATTCGCGAAACTATATTTGGAGATACGAAAATGTATCCCTTACCCCTTAGTATCTACTATAACGTCATATACGTTCCCATCAGTGTTCCTCAGGTTTCCCAGGGCTACAGCGTCATCGCCACTTGGGGTCACCTTCTCGGTATTCTGGGACGGTTTTCTAATAGAAAATACAGGAATGTGTCATTTACCGTCATAGCAGAACAAATCTTGTAAACAACGGCATATTACACAAATAGTCATCAAACAACCATTTAGGTTTGTGACCTTTCCCAGCTGTGCTCCATCACAGAAGTGCAAATGGGAGGCAACAGTTTGTCTTTGACTCATTTTCAGTTTCATCTCTATGTGGCTATCAATGGGAAATAATCTTGACAATATGGCTGGACGACAATAAACCATGATGTTTTTGCATGCAGTAGGTTATTACACTGAGGCCAAAAACATCACAACATCGTCAATATGGAAATTGAGAGTTTTCGGGCCAGACGTAATGACGATACCTTTTTCTACACAGCACACAGATGATGATAGATGTCACCAGAACAAAGATCAGTCCAGCACAAGTGGCGCCAATGATGACTCCTTTACTAGACATAGCGCCTGAAGTAAGTAAAGACAGAATAGGAGTACATTGAATACATAGTATTTTGTTATTTCAACTCTACCTGTTTGTAAGACGTCCCCCTTGTGAAGACAGCAATGTACAAATGTAATACAACTGCTGACCGTCTTGGGTCCTGAGGTTTCGTACATGAGGTGTTTTGACAGAAGGACCTTAAGTTAAGTTAGTATATCTTGAAATTATTGGTAATGGCAAAAGACTTTTCAGTGATATTTATCTATTCTCCAGAGTATGAGGCTTGGTGTAGAAATACGTTCTTTTCCAATTGTTGATGTTTTATGAATGATATCCGTACTCCTGTTGTTTAAGGTATGTCTACTTTGACCCCCCAACGACCTGGAGATCAAGGGACTAGATAGGTAGGTAGGCAGGTATCTGTACTCAACTAAGAGGTTTGCACCTGCAGGAAGTAATGCAAGGTGTCCTACACATTTCACACCACGCTGCGTGCTCCTGAAACCGCATTGAAAACCATTCGCCTATGTAGTAATGCCCCTATTAGCGGATCCCCAAATGAGCAAAATTGACGCGCAAGGTATGGTTGGTGAACAAAAGAAAGCAAAGTCTTGACATTTACCGATAGCACCAATTATTCTCAAACGCGCCACAATCTTTTACTGTCTGGTAACACTGCCTCAGGCTGTTCCCTATCGGATCAGACGATGTTTTTGTATCCACTATTAAAGCAGAGGATTATGCATATAGATGTTTTGTTGTTGTTTTTTGCATTTTATTGCACGAATACCTGCAGATAAAAAATACGGACTAAGATTGGGTATACAGTGTACACTAACGCAATAAGAAACTTGATGAGAAATGAGATAATGTCCATCGTTGACATCGTTTAATGTTCAAGCCATACCATCACTATCAACAGGAATCACGTGGTGTCAACGGTTCGCCAAACTTAAAACGATGCCCGAATGAAAGCTCATCTGTGTTGGTAAATTCCATAGTGAAAAATTTAAACTTTGTTTCAACACAACAGAAAGACTCACATGAATTTTCGGTCGAGTACACCGACCTTCTTCTTCAGATAGATGATTTTAAACGATACATTTGTAGCTTTGTGAGCAGCCAATACCCTACTCTCCTTCCTCTAAATATTAAAGTCCTAATGTTAACGTTAATGTTAATGTTAATTTCACTGTATCTGTTATTGGGTGCAGTAGATACCTTCTGCATGGTTGTATATGCTGTACATGTATGATTAATCGATTGTGCCACTTGATCGCGGCGAGGAAGAGTGAGTGAGTGAGTGAGTGAGTGAGTGCCACTTGCGAACTGAAATGCAATGGCAACCTGACACAGTCATTTCTTAAGTTTAGTAGAAGGTATGATGAATAATGGTACTTCACCTGGACTGTCAGTTACTCCATCGCCTGTTGCAGTCCTCCTGCTTGTTGGTGCGGTTGGTTGTTGTTCATCTGGTGCACCTGTCCATGTCCTCCGACCAATCAGTGTTGTGCTTTCACCAGCTGCCCTGCCGTTCTCTTCAGGTTTCATGGAGGTGCTTTTTGCTGTGTTGTGGCTGTTGATAGGAGTTCCACCCGAGTCAGTAGGTGTAGCCGAGGTTTTTGCCGCCACTGCTGCTGTCCCATGGCTTGGGGTGGCGTTGTCTATCGTAGCGGTTCGTGTGACACTTTGAGCACTTCCACTCCTACTCACAGTTCGAGGTGTGCTTGTCCTTGTCCTCAGGTTCATCGGTGTTGTGCTTTCACCAGCTGTCCTAATGTTCTCTTCCAGCTTTGTGGAGGTGCTTTTTGTTGTGCTGTGTCCTATCAGTGTGCTGACAGGAGCTCCACCCGAGTCAGTCGGTGTAGCGGAGGTTCTGGCCGCCATTGCTGCCGTCCTCTGGGTCGCGCTGCCTATCGTCATGGTTCTTGTGACACTTGGCTCACTAGTACTCCTGCTGCTACCCACGGTTTGCCGCGGTATCCGCCGGGTAGGTAGCGCCGTGGTAGTGTTGTCCACGGGAGTTGGATCTAATGTAAATGTAATAATTTCTTAATTGCTCCAATGTACCCACATTGCTAAGCATCAACGTGAGGCAATGATGTCCGTCTCAAAGGACTAGACTCTTCATGATTGTTAGAATCTCTATTTTATACTAATTTCATCGCAGATTTTTGTCAAGTCTTCATGAGGAATAGGTAATTAGACGACCATGGACACACACCTGCACAATAAACAATATCGCAGGCAAACGTCGGCTGCAAGTTGTAGACGAAGAAGTCTGGATTCCCGTTGGATGCCGGGCACCTCTGCACCTGGATCTGGACTGTCAAGGTGCAGCAGTCGCCGGGTACTCCGTAGTTCATGCAGCCTTCACGATCCACCGCCTGGTAGTCTGTAGGGTGAGCTCCGTTCAACCAGACCGGAACCTGTTGGAAATGATGATCCAACTCTAGCTAGGAAAGAACTATGTGTACGAGTATCACATTATTTCTATGAGTATGGACAGTAGATCACCGATGAATACTTTACGAAACATTGCCATTAGCCGGGGTTTCTATCAGCCATCACCTACTTTGATGATGATGTAAAAGATATTCTACATGAAATATCGTCCAAATATAAGAACACGTTATTGCAAAGTTTAAAATTCGTAATGAAATGAGATTATAAATATAGTGTGGCATGATTGAAGAAGTACTGTGCAAAACTTTGCAAAACTTCATCTACTGGTGTCAGTTTCTAAAAATTAAAGAATTCATCACTCACCTGAGTGCCACAATGAAACTGTTCAACACATGTCTCCGGCATTTTCCCGCCACTGTCATCAGTAACAAACCGGTACCAGCCTGCGGGCAGCACGTTGTCACAGATGAGTGCGTCAGTCGGGCCGGGAACAAAGGCCGAGCTTCGCCGAGGTTCGTTGATTGACGTGTGGGTCGCGCAGGGTCCCAAGGTTTCGTCTGACAAAAGTACAGGTTACAGTAACATGCTGGGTTTTGAAATTATTATGATACATCATCATTCTAGATCTGATGCCAACTGAGGCATTGCCTCACCAACAAATGCAAATGTCAATCAAATGACGTCGTTGGATGCGATTGTTCAATATGTATGGTTATCTAAACCTTTTTACTAGTTTATAATGGGTCCAGGGATCTTTGCCACTTTGCTACACGTATGCATGTCTTTTTGTTGATTTCTAGTTCGATTGGCGATGAGACTATGTGCAGCAGCTTGAATATAAAAGAAGATGCAGCAATTTATTTGAATTCTATCACCATTATACTAGTAGTATTAAACATGGTAAAATATAGAAGGAGAATTTTCAGTTGTCTTATAATCCTTAATGTACAAATCCTGAGTGAAGCTCTGCTTACCAACACAATGTTCACCATTTCCAACAAATCCTTCTTTGCAGACGCACTCATACGACCCTACTGTGTTGTGGCACGTGGCGTTCACGTGACAGACAGATGGTTCTGTGGCACACTCGTCCTCATCTGTGAGATGAACATCATATACATGTACATGTGTATGTATAAGACCGAGATGAACGAGATTCCTTACATGCTGTTTCCAGTTGCAGATTATTGGAGTGCAAAATTGATTGAATGAATGTCGAATGAATTTCCTGATGTGCTGGACTTTTGCCATATGCTATTGTATGACATTACCATATAGAATCCATCAATTCTATATTCTGTAGAGTAACAAGAATGACATGTACAAAAAAGTCACAAATAGAACAAATGTAGGATTGGGCGTTTATAAAGATGTGACACAGAATAAAGTGAACGAAAATATAAACGATGTCTTTCTTAGTATATAGATAAAACAGTGCTAACAATTGTTACTGTTTCTGTTACAGTTTTATGCCAACATAATTATACAAGTGACATTGTTACCGCAGATGGCGGCATAGTCCGGGCAGCAGTCACCGGTGAGAAGACAGAAGTGGTCGCAGTAGCAGACGCCGCCGTTCCCGTCAGGAGTACTGCAGGAGTCGTCCTCTCCCGAGCAGCAGCCTCGGAGACTGCAGAACTGACCGGCTGTTCCCTGGACATCAAGGCACAGCACCACAACGGCGAGAATCTTCGGCAGCAGCAGCATCGTCCCTCTCTTGAAGCCCTGTCAACGATGAATTATTATTTGTTTGCCTCTTTTATTTGTTATTACAAACATTGAATCGAGGGTGAATGCAAATATAGCTGCTGCATGAAGTGTTTTTCGATTTCCTTATATCAATCAATATTGTAAACAAAAGATCTGTAGAAGGCAGACATGTCCATTAATTATTTATTTGCGCTGTGTCTGGTATCATATCATTAGACGATGTTGAGTGGATGGGACTGCAATAAAAGTATTTACTAAGTATAATGAATAATTGAAAGAATGATTTTGACACCAATTATTTAATTTCATATCCTCATAACAGCCTCATGCATTTGAGACATATACTTTGTCCATAATTTAGAAGTGAACTGTTAGCTTCAATCAAATTATAAGAATTTCCAGCAAGTTTTAAGTCCATTTTTAGAAGACGACGTCGAGAGCAAACTGTAGGAAACTCATTTCTTAGACTGACTGATTAGAATTTTTCAGTAATCGAATTACTCGTTCTTCGGGAGATAGACAACAGTCCGAAAGGTGTTTGCACAACAAAGATATAAAATGACCCAACACAGATAAAAGCTGACAAAGATAGATTCAATTCTTGAACCCACAAAAAATCCGACAAATCATCAAATGTACTTAAGGTAATGCAGCTCCTCTATTGGGAAGGAAATGGAAGAAAAATGCATACAGAATATTTTTCTCCATAGTTTACAAAAGTTACTACGATTCAACACACATTCAAACCTAACTGCACGCCTTTGAAAGAGCATTTCCACATTTACTCTATGTAATTCGTCATGTCCACCGATGTAGCATCCTCTGACACTACAGGATCCCAACCAAGTTAGTATTGAGAACCAGGCTGAGAAAAGTGTACAGCGTGAGTTTGAGTACCTTCTTGCAGAATAGTAGAGAATAGAGAGATGATTTGTCACCCTCTAAGCCCTTTGTATACATCTTCAAATGAGTTCAATTCATTAAAAGAATGGAAAGAGTATGAAAAACATACCGACACATCAGTTCAATATGATCAAGACATTCTGTCCTGACATGCAAATTTGAAATGTACTTGTATACGTGACTATACAAAGACCTCTGCAATCAACACTAACATCCACCAGCCTAGATAAGGATATAAGCTTCCCAGGATCATATTTTCTAAGAAATACAGGGTAGAGGTAATTTTTCAAAGCAAGTAGATAATCGTTGCCTTATCATTCCAAATGTCAACCACGAGTTGTTTATATGTAGTCAGTGGGCCGTATTTAATGATGACCCAGCACATGGCCGCAGGCACAAGGAAACGATGGCGAGACGCAGAACTCTCGTTTTTTCACAAATGTTTACAAGTCTCCCACTCTATATCGACTGATCATCAAAATGTTTACATGTCACATGTTGGTAAATGGTAACTATACATCGAGTTGTGAAAGAAGCCCTACCATGATGTTGTTTTGTGCATAATATCAAAGATAAATATGCAAGGTAAAGAAATATCTACTCTGTATCTTACCATGTTATCACCGGAGAGATCGCAGCAGCATCATATTCGAAGTCACTATACGTCTGTGTAGCGTGTGATATAGTTGTTTAGGGTAGTAAGAAATGGCTACACGCCAAAGTTCAAACGCCTACTGCCTGGCTGGGCCCTGGCCTTGGCAAGGTGCGTTTACGACAGGACGTTTTGCGGGACCTGTTTGGGACCCGTCAATCAAATGACGTAGTAAACAGAGTTCGCGGCTCCCATCTTGTCAGTATTAACTAACAGAGTACATAAGAGACTAATAGAGAACTAACAGAGGAACATGTAACCTATTCATATTAAATTGCCAATACTGCGTATTTGATTGACCTCTATACGGATTTACAAGAATGAGATTATTTTCACAAGAAAACATTTTATAGAGTGTCTGAAAAATGCAAGGTGAGGGCAGAACCATAGTAATTGTTACATTCCGGTTTGATTTTCGGTGCATTTTCAGCCAGACTGTGTTTGATCGTCCGGGAGGTTATCTACTCGTGACAAAACATACAGTACGAATCTTATACTGTTACAGTGTTGTTAGAGACAGTTGATGTAGGCGGTCTTGTGGTTATGTGTGAAGATGGATTGTAGTATTGGAGTAAATTACGCGAGGTATATACATCCAGATACGTCCATACATCATGCACTAAAACTTTAAGTTTTAACTGTACAAGAGTGTAACAAAACGAGACTGGTGAAAAACACTGGACAAAATAACTCCAGAACACTGTCTCGTTGACATTTCTCCTATTTTTGTTTCCTGTTGCCTGTGGCGATGGAATGTTACTGACCAAACGCACGCGCGTGGCTACCTGACTTTGTCATTGGGAGCCTTCACAGACACATGAAACACTGTCATCTCCGAAACTGCACATTAGCAGAGTTCTTTGTACACACATCCGACACCCCAAGGTGCCCGGTGACTTCTTGACCAGGTTGGTAACACTTCTTCCATTTACAAACTGTTTTAAACAGGATAGAAATGTAACTTACAGAAGAGATAGCAAGTATCTAATTTGTACTGACGTCTTAATTCTGAGCATAACAAGGAAACTGAAAAAAGTCACAGCAAATACACTTGGCACAGAAAAGCTGTGAAACTTGAGTTCTGTCGATCATATTTTCGCAATATTCTATCAACACGTAAAAATATGATATGCATATATGATCAAACTGAAGGTCCCGCCCTTTTTAGCCTAGTGTAGTTTGAAACTTTAGTAGTACGAGTATTGATGGCGATCTTGATGTGTGTTTTGACGGACCCCACAGAAAATAGGAGTATATATATATATATATATATTACAGTTATAGCTATAGGGATATCAGTTGAAATTATTTTTCCCATAGATCCTATTTATCCTAGTCAGATCTAAGAAAATGAAAGGTCGGCAGCCATGACTAGACGGCAAACTAAGATAGGCACCCGGCTTGTGCATCACAAGAAATACCTGCGGTGAAAAAAAAAAACTGACAAAGCTTTAATGACCTAATTTGCACAGATATTTCAATGTATGGCATAGCCATGGAATTGTGCTTTTAAAAATGAGCAATTGCTCAAATCATGCTCTAAACTTGGACAACGGAGCTCTATTAAAACTTGGAGCTCTACCAAAAGCGTGTAATGTACCACGCGATATTTTTATGAGAGGAGAAGTCTCTGTTTCACAGATAAGGGTACAAACTGCCTAAAACTTCTGCCGAGGTCGTCCCCGGTTGACTAACTTCACATTGTTTCACTACTTCGTGGTGGCGTGAAGCATTCCTTTAGCGCGGGCTATACTGTGTTACGCTAAAGCATATTGCTGAGCAAATCTATAGAAAAATAACATTTTGCAATCTTGTATCCAGGTACTTAGCATTCCTAACTTAAATCCCCCTTCACGCTAGCTGGTGTGTGAGTTGCGTATCATAAATTTGTTTTGGCATGGGTAAAGTTTTGGCATA
The DNA here is from genome assembly GCF_000003815.2 of Branchiostoma floridae. Lineage (NCBI taxonomy): Eukaryota > Metazoa > Chordata > Leptocardii > Amphioxiformes > Branchiostomatidae > Branchiostoma > Branchiostoma floridae. Next base: position 7,719,169 of record NC_049980.1, on the reverse strand, counting down.
GGCTAAGTTATTTTTTTACTTCGACCCACCGTTGTGCAGCTTGGTTATCGAACCAAAAAATGAATTTTTCGACCTCAGACGTTATATCTCATTCTCATGGCAGGGCGTCATCACTCTCCTAGACATAACCTTACAAAATAATGTCAATGTGCAACACATACGAACTTGGATATATGCACAAGTGTGAGGTGCTTGCGTTCAAAATGTTCGCGGCCTCACTCGGAAATAAGAGGAACTCCAATCTTGGCATATATGACTTCAGAGTTTAAGACCTTACATCGGTCCCCACCAACACTGAAATCATTGTGATGATTATTTGTAGGTGACACTCTTTGACAATCAGTAGGTAAGGCCACACTGACTTAATATCACAGATGACATTAGCTTCACCTTTTCTAAAAAAACGCTTTGGCCGTATGTGACCCAATAGCACCCCTGGTCAATCAGAATGTTATGCTTGCCAGTGGATCTGCTCCCAAGGGTAAGTGGACACATGTTCAGGGCATGGGGCAATAAAGCCTTTGTTCCCCTCTTTAAACAAGAAGGGCACGGCGATAATTGTCTTTTGAATTGCTTTACTACAGGTGAACATAAGACAAACTAAGCTTGAAAAGAATGAACTGGATTTTTAGCCCTGTGGTTTAGAAGCATTTTCTGCTGGACGTTTTTTTATTCGCCCTCCCGCATTAGTTTTGGGATCAATTCAATGTAGCCTAACTATAGAAAAACATAGTAGAAAGGGGCTCGAACTGTATGGCAGAGGTGTGTTGGTCGGTTTCTACTCGCCATGCAATGTCACAGTCAATGGAGAAATTATCAAAAGGCATCAGCAAGGAGGGCTCTGACGTTGTCACAGTGTTAACGGAGCATAGTTTTCGTACACTCACCAAACGTTACTAATTTTTACAAGGGCGCCGCCTGTGACAAATGACCACAATATCGGAGTGTTGGTGGACATTGATAGAAGGCTTTACGGTTCATGTATTCTTAAGACCCGACAGTTGAATTGGGCCCCTTGTCTCTAGCCTAGTTGGCATCCTAGTTAGTTTAGCCCCCCCCCCCTCCACAAGACGGCGCTCTCGCTGCGACCTACATGTAATTGGCTTGATTCCTATTATAATTTCTCTGGAGACCTCCGTGCGCTCCTTGCGCAACTTTCATAACAAAGATTTGACAGATTACTCAACGATTTCTAGAGATACAAAATAAACAGAGTTTACTAAGTTTAGTGTGTTTCAATGTCTTTTAATGCATGCTTTTTCATGTTGCATCTCATTCAAATTATGCAATTAAGGGTGTAAACAAATCCAGCTTTGGTCCCGGTACAGTCGCTCAGTTGTTACATGTGTTCAACTTGCTGCTTTTTCTTGAATTTGTCTTGTGTCTTTTAAGGTGAATATTTTCATCACGCCACGTTATTACCGTAAATTATAGAAACCTTATATTCCAATGATGACAAATCCCAAATAGGTTGATGTACGATCGCCGTCTACTGGTGGATGGCAACAGGGTTACCTTTTTTCCGTGTTAGGTCGCGAACGTTTCAAGCGCACCTCGCACTAACCTTTCCAATAGATGATTCTCTGGAAAGTTCGCTGCCGTAGGTATATGCGCGCTCATCCGTGCTGTGCCATGATTTTAGATCTCGCTGGTTTTCAAAGGAGCCGTGTAATTATGGTCCAGGGAGGTGCCATGTGCCATATTCACCGACGCCTAAACTAACTGCAAAGCTTTTGTGTGGTTTTTAGAGACCGTAGGTGCCCTAGGGAATGTCAATCATTTTTAAGTTTCAAGGCTATAGACTGTAGAAGATAGCATTAGCACCAAACTTGTCCTTTCTGCCAGAACACGATCACCACTAGTGTGAAGGCGCTTGCCCACCGTCACCGAGGAACAAGAAACTTTGGTGCAGGAACGCGGAGATTCGCGTTACCTTTGGTGGACTTGAGACAATGTTGCCAAGTAATCAAAAGATCGTTAAAGAATCTGACGTCTTTCTCGAACCTTTGTGTGGAGTCCGGGGCTGCCCCGGGTAATGTCAATCATTTGTCCGCTCAAAACAATTTCTACATTCCTTAGTTTATATTAGATTTGATCATCTCTGTATCAGTAAGATGCTACCACGGAGAAGCAAGAAAAAGAAAATGCAATGCAAGAATTCGGATTTTCAAATGTTACAACATGTTTCGCACAGTTGCATTCTGATTATAGTCGCCAGCCTGCCTACTGGTAATTAGTGCAGGTAATTGAGTGTAGCTGATCATGACTCTCCAAGAATGTCGCTACCATGAGGGACTATCTCACTGAAGCTGTGGCACGTTGGCGTTGTCACAGCGGCCGAGTGATTTGACACAGTGCTCAACACGAATTCTATCAATCAAAAATAAAATATTTTCACGCTTCGCGTGTTTCATTGTGTTCTTAGTCATAACTTTTGCATGGTATCTCAATTATAAAGTGAAGGGTAACAAAAATCCTATTTAGAACGCAGCAACGCCAGGAACGAAGAAAAGATGGAATACCACCCCCCCCCCCCCAATGTTTTGCAGAAAACATCAACTTTCCAATCGATTAGAGTGAAGATGGTCGCTGAAGTACAGTCCACCAATCATCGTCGTTTGCCTTGGTCGTTTGCCATGGCTACTGCATGTGCGCTGAACCTTATTACGGTCTCATAACAATCCGAGTGTATAAAGTAGTGCGTCACCATATTTGAAAAGGCCTTTGTACAGCAGCAAGGTGGAGACTTAAAGGAAGAGGAATACACCAGTTTTGAGACTGTACAAGTTGGTGTACGGGGTTTCTTCAGTCGGTATGACTTTGCCCCTCGATACTATTGCTAGGCTACTGCCTGTGCGTCGGCTGCAGTTCCATGACCTCCGTTGGGGGTCAAATAAATGTGGCTTTTATAAAAGAATGATATTCAGATATTTTGTAAACTGTAACCTGAACTTCAACACATTAGATTCTTGAATATTGTTTCTGCACCCTGCTATACATTTTGAGGCGTAGAACCTCCTCACTTTGGGATCCTTAACCATGTAAATTCCCATAGGCGAAAAACTGCGTTCTGAGACCTCAAATTGGGCCGTGCGACTATAGCCAGTACGGTCTGAACTCGCCCAAGGTCATATCAATCATTCAACTTGGTCTCTCACCAAAATCAAATCAAAATTGCGGACGAAATATGCTTTAAAACGTTTCTGGGCTCCATAAAGTGAAGGTCTTCAGTATTTGTTGTGAAAAGCTAATTTGTTGGTTGTTTATTTGAAAGAATTTAAAAGTACTGTATTCTATCCAACAATACTACTGTTAAATAAACGAGACTGGACACAAGAAATATCTACACATTGCGTTAAACTGACAAGTGCTGTAATGAACAAATATTCCAACAGCAGAAATCTCGCCAAAATGTGTTAATTAAGACATATTTCCATATTCTTAATTGGGCCCTATCCAATTTTATGGATGACATCATTTGCAGACTTCAAATGTAGTGAGAGGCGAAAAGAAAACAAGATGGCTAGATTAAACAACAACAAGATGAGTAGATTTTCAAAATCGACACCTCAAACGTTGTAATATGAATTGAAACGACCAAACACGGTATCACAGCCAACAAGTATTTCATTTCTGTATTCAAGAGGTGTACAAAGTAGCACTTGTGTGGTAGAATGGTATCACCAAGTTGACGACAACAAATCATGGCTACCACATTGGCGCAATCTTTACTATCGAACTAGTTTTATTTCTACAACTACGACCATGACTACATGTACCTGACTTGTGTCACTTCTACAAGTACAATCAAGGTTACTACACTAGCGCGCTCGTGTCATCTATAAAATTTACTTGCTGTGGCCTTGAAATCGAGTATATCATTGCTGTAAATCTGTGAACTTGCTAATAAACAAACTCTCTCAAGGAACAAGGACCATATATTGGGTGATGTGATCATTTCCAATGCCACAGCTTGGATAAATTCTCATTAATAGTACAGAGACGCAAGTGGAACGTAAACATGTTTGATATATATGCACATAGTTTCACCTTATCGTAAAATGTAAAGAGAACACCAACCCTCTCTTAAGGCCGTCCGCAATGCTGCCTCGACACACACACATGAACGAATATCAGGGAAGCGAAGGCAGGCACTAATACTCAACGTCCTGGGCGTCATTTTTGTTCCTTTACCAAACTCCTAAGCTTAAAGAACAGGCTTTTCATTGAGTATTCGAATCTGAAGTGGCAAACATCCACTATGAAACCTCTGCGTGCGAACTTAGAAATAAACCGGTTTTCCCGGTGCTAATGACACTGCCACGCCACCTAGCGATGGTCCAGTGTGATTGACACGCTGCAGTAACGAACCGGTATCAACAGCAAAGGAACATTTTCAGTACCTATGGCCCCCTTTCCCCACTGATTGCGTATCCGTATGAACTTTTGAACTACCAAGATTAGATTTGTATCGCCTAGATTGATGACTACATGAGTCCATGATGTAAAAGTGTGCTCTGAAAGACACCAACACACAAAACATACAAAATACGCTTTATGAATTTAATTCGTTTCTGGACTTATCAGATTTTGGTTGCTCAATGATCGCACATCGTCCTTTGTTTGTTTATATTTTATTTTCAAATGTCCCAGTGGTGATGTTAATATTAGCTCTGCTAGAGTGCATCACCCTGTGTCCTGTCTGGTATGTATACCAATAAAAAAATGATCGCACAGCAGTCGCGATCGGAGCCTCGGTGGAACGAGGGCGCAAGGGAATCAATCATGATTTTGGATTTTTCGTAGAGGTCAGAGGTCTTACTGCCCCTACGGCCACCTGAGCTACGGGAGTGAGTGAGTGAGTGAGTGAGTGAGTGAGTGAGTGAGTGAGTGAGTGAGTGAGTGAGTGAGTGAGTGAGTGAGTGAGTGAGTGAGTGAGTGAGTGAGTGAGTGAGTGAGTGAGTGAGTGAGTGAGTGAGTGAGTCAGTGAGTCAGTGAGTCAGTGAGTCAGTGAGTCAGTGAGTCAGTGAGTCAGTGAGTCAGTGAGAGGTTAACACCCCCCTCCCATCATATTGATATTGTATCTGCCGTGTAAGCAATTAGTACCCTACAAGGTGTGTCGGTCAAAGATAACATCGGATATATTTATTTTCTTGGATTATCAATATCTTAGCAAACATTTTTTCATTGAGCTCCTGTCCAGCGCCCTGTATTTCACCTTGAAAATTACATATCTTCGGTCACGGCTGTTTTTAAAAAGTGGAAGGGTGGAAGAGGTTAGGTGCCGTTCGTTCAGGATATTAAACACAGTTTACAATGATACATTGAATATTTCATAATCATATTCGGTATATCATTATTATTATTATCATTTTGGTTATTCAGGTAACCATGAAGTCAATCGCAGGGTTTGCCTTCTGCCTGCTTGTCATCTCGGGACTGTTAAAGTCGGGAGAGGCGCAGTGTGCTGGCTACAGATGCTGTCCTGGAGTGGACAACGACTGCTTCACAGGCGATGACGAATGTTTTTGTGATTACTACTGTCTGGAGGCAAGGGACTGCTGTCCGGATTACAATGCAACCTGTCGTAAGTTGTTTATCTGTCGCTTCGTCTTTATTTGCGTAACACATACACAGGGTAATGCATGGTGTGGCCTTGAATGTTGCTCAGTCCATACATAATAAAACGTCTGACCGTTTCAAAAATCATATCCAGTTGCTTGAGTAATTGCTATTTGACATGCAGAATGATATAGTCTTGCTGAATCCGCCATCAGATATGTCATACTGTGTATTGGAAAACCATGTACATGTATCTAATGTTATCACAAAAGGTTCATATCGGTTCATCTTGCCACTTAATTAATGTAATTCGACACATTATCCTATGATGTGAAGGAAGTACGAAATGACTTGTTTTATCTAAAATTGATTGAATGGAAAGTAATTCCAAATTGATGAACTGGAGAGTAGTTCCAAATTGATAGAACGGGCATACCGACAGTCTCTCATTTAACTTTGAATCAGCCTTAAAATCGAATGACTTTGAGTGAGTGTTTTTGTGGTGACCTTATCAGTAGGAGAGAATTTGTCTCTGAAATCCGTTAAGCAATCTTTCGAATCTTAGTAACGGCAGCCCGTTAAAGTTGCTGACATTTGAGTTTTCCCTGAGATCGCCGGAGGCATTCCACTAGAGCAGATTTTTCTGGCGTCGTGGCGCTCTCAGTTCGATGAGGCCGTGACAGCGCCGTCAAGTGGAATGGGGGTATAAGATGTGTTGTGAATGCTCTGTTTCATGAAGTATACAATGGCCTTCCGACGATGACTTCGGCGCCGATACTGCACCCGCCAGTCCTGAACAACAGCACCATGAGGGTCACCTTCGCCTGCGAGGTTCAGTATGACGGAGAAGAAGAATTGGCCCGTTTCGATGTCAAATTCCTTTTCGACGACGAGGAGTCTCCCGAAGTCCCCAACGTCACGCTCAGTGGAACACAGAAGACAGCAGAGCTGGACGCTAAATACCTGGGTCTGCATAGCCTGGGAGGGGCGACTGTGTGGAACTCCATGATGGGGAAAACTGTGAGTATAGACCATGTACTCTCCAGGCTCCGACTGTTTTCAACGTTTTATTAGGCGTGAGATATGAAATAAACAGTACAAAATAGAAAGCAAAATAAAAATACCTAATAACGTTAAAAAAGAACCTTTGCTTGGATTAGTATAGATCATGAACTATTTCCTTAAACAATAATCAGATAAACTACTATAACACAGACTGATTTGACAGAAATCGAGTAATTTGAACTCTCATTATGATCATACCTTTTGCACATAGATCTAAAAAAATGTGCAAAACGTGGGGAAGGAATATGAGAAACCAGTTGTGTTATACATGTGACGTTATATCAACTTAGCTTTGGTATTGGGCATAAATGCTAAATATTGTGGTGTATCATCCAAAATTTGATTTCAATGATGTGTTTATAAATTATTTGTTTCATGACATAAAGAATACAATGGGGAAGGAATATGAGAAACCAGTACCAGAATGCTAAATATTGTGGTGTGAGTTCAGATCTCAGAAGAGGCCATTACTGAGCATGTTCCTGGTATACTGATCTGTGTTTTCAGTTGCCATGTGTGCTTTATTATACTATATACCTACTATTTCGTCATTACAGGTGTCCTGTACCGCCCAATCCTACTGGTCTAACAGTTCGGACACTAAGAGTGGTGCGCTGCAGAGCAATGGATACTGGGCTGGAATCAGGGTAAGAAGTTAACTTCTTATAGTTACAAAGGGTATACCTTCTCAGAGAAGTTCATGTTTTCGGTAACGCTCATTGTTTGTGGGGTTGTTTGTTACTTTATGGACAGCAGAACTCTAGAAGTTGCAGTTGAACCCGTATAATATTCGGTAAGTGGTTAGGTCGGGAAAACGAAGGTCAAGTTCGATTAGGAACCCCCTATCGCTTTCTGTTGTACTACAGGAAACGACAGGGTTTTGCTCCGTTTCCATCATATCCTGAACATGCGATAGCCATTTAAATTGTACATCTAAACTTGTACGTGTGCTCTAGCCTAGAGATGAAAACAATGCATGTACAGACATGCAAACATGTCTCACATGTCGTGTTAAATGTGCACTACAGTGGACCCTCTATCTTGTCGCGTAAACCCTTGATGGTGATGTATTAGGACCTATTAGTACTTGCTCCTTTGGGTGGAGATGCGACGGTTAATCAATTCTTCGAAGATTTGCGTAAGCATAAACAATAACTTCAGGCAGTGGTGCATTTAAGTTATATTTTGATATACTCTTTCCCCAGAGTAATATGTCGAGCCTCCATCTCCCCGAGAATCGTGATACCAAGGTGTACCTGGGCATGTACGCCACTGTCCCGTTCATCTGCGACACCAAGTACGAGCACCATCACAAATGCACCATCACCATTCCCTTACGGGTGGGCGGAGATGTGGTCACGGAGCAAAGCGACCTCCACGCATGCGCCATCACCATCAGAGCCATAGACTGGGACCCGGCCACTCTGCGCGCCGAGGCTGCCCCTGTGAGGATACTGCCTGTACAGGACATGAAGGACGATGGGGACCAGGCGGCGGCGCTGGAGTTCGGCACTATCGCCAAGCCTTTCTTCTGGCACCCGTTGGACGATCATGGAACTATTGTACCGCACATTTACAATGGGTACACACCAACAGGCATCCAGGTAATTACGTATCCGTGCGTTTAGAAAACTTCACTTAATCTTGTCATGTAACATATAGAAAATGTATAACATGTATGTTATGAAAATTGCACATTGTCGTAATGGGGGGATTTCTGGTTCACTAATTCACTTAACTATTCTGAAAATTTCAGGTAATCAGTCTTGCATGTTCAATTCCAATTTGACAATATCATCAAAGGTTTTGTCGACAATGTCTCACTTGTGAGGACGGAGTACCTAGTTGCTAGATGTTCTCTAATAGAATATTCGACTGTGACAAGGCTCTTTCTTTCTTTCTTGTAGACTTTGACCGAGGATGCGCCGACCGGTCGCTGCTACGGGGTGACTGATCCTCATTACAGAACGTTTGACGGAACGTAAGAACATCAAATCCTTTCAGTAATCCAATCTTTAATTTAGAACACTATCTATCATGCAAAGTAATTGGTCTGTAGGATGCCTTTTTGACACTATCACCTATCGATGAGAGAGGGAGATGAGAGAGTGTAATATGGAAGTGTTGAGATGATAGAGGGGAAAAGTGAGAAGATGGCAAGTATCTTAGGAGGTTGGTATTAGGGGACATAAGAGAAAATGAAGGGCTCAACAACCAGAGAGGGCAAAGGCGAAAGACAATTATTTACGAATCATAGGAGGATCTATGGCTATGAATAATAAAAAGGCCTGATATTCGGGTCAATATATTCCTTGGCGTTGATAATTTAATTTGGATTTTTTGTTTGACATTTGTGAATTTTACAACACTTTCATTTAGGAGCTACACTATCCTGCAAGTTGGGGAATTCGTCTTCACCAAGAGCACCAGAAGGAAATTTGAGGTAACTAGAACTTCTTGCTTAAGCCAAGTTAAAATATTCTTAGCTGTACGAATAGCTGTCTCTAAAAAATTACTTTGCTTAAAAACAATCACAACTTTATACACTTGAACTAATGCGTTTAACCTTCTACGATACAGGTGCAGGTCCGTACGTATGCATGTGGTTTCTCCGGAGGAGTCAGTTGCCACTGCGCGGTCGCCGTGAGGGAGGGTAATGACATCGTCATCGTTGACATTTGCCACCGTCCGTGGAAGGGCTACCAGGTCAACCCGAAGATCATAGAAAAAACTGCTGGGGGACTTCCGCTTTCGTCTGGAGTCAGTGTCAAAGGAAATGCAAATGGACGAGAGTTTATGGTAAGTTTAGCTTGTGTTCAAAGTAGTACTTGCTTTGTCCCTATAGTATTACAGCGAATTATATCAACTGCCCATACAGATATTTACAAGCTAAGTATACGTTTATTGCAAATTATTGCCAGTGGGATAATTGAGGTACAAACACCATAGCAAGTGTCTATCCTAGTTTAAAATCTAACTCTATATATTCTGGGTTATTAGGTTCGACAAAAGACTTAGTATTTCTACTGTGTTACCCTCAAAACTTGGTTATTTTTTATACTTCTATAGAAACAATACCAGAAGGGAATGCAGTCTTGCTGTCATCTTTTCATTAATCCATTCTCTAATTGTAATCCCCGTAGATCACCATGTCATCAGGATCATCAGTTAGGACATGGATCAACTATTGGGGCATGAATGTGTACCTTGACACCTTACCCATAGATAAAGGAGACATGGTCGGCCTGTGCGGCACGTGGGACGACAGGCAAAGTAACGACTTCGTCATGAAGGACGGCTCCCTGGCAACAGATACTTCACAATTTGTTCAAAGCTGGAGGTCAGTATTGAAATCACCAACTGTCTTATAGCAAATGATATCTCTTACTTTAGCAAATTCAATTCCATTTGCCTTATCATGCTATTAGAACATAGTCAGCTCTACTTGACAAATGCTGCATTCTATTTGCGATTGCGGATTAGTACAATGTACTATGCTAAACATACCTTAATACCGAACCGAAAATAATTCTATCAGATTGGTAGATCATAGGAAATAGGAGTTTTCTTTTGCACAGTCTTTTACACAATAATCTTATATAATATTTTACACAACCAATTAATACCTTTGCGTTGTATTATTAGTATCTATCATCATCGGTCAGCTGCAGCGCAGGTGACTGTACGCTTCTTCCATGCCCTTCTGTCAGCAGCTAGATGGCGTAATAATAATAATAATAATAACTAGAGTTCCACGAACACATACCTTTGCCAATAAACCAGGTTTGTTATGTAGAATGATGTCTGTAGACATAAATGTGTTACTCATTATCTTTTATCTTATATGCCTGGAGTTGGTTCATAACATTTTGCCATTGCTTATACAAATTAGATCCCTATTTACTTACTAATATTAGATTGTATCAAGCATCACTTAAGCTGTCAGCATACCAAAAATCATGATGATCCTTTCATCCCTTCTTGATCATGACTTATTCTCTCTCAAAGTAGGAAACTAAACCGGCTCCTGCAGTTCAAGAAAAGATGTTAGCGGACCCAAACATACACCTCTTACTCTCCGCCATCTTTCTCAGTTACATATGTGACAAGTTTGAAAGTCCTATCATGGAATGCAGTGGATTTATCAACTTTCCTCATTAATTATGCAAATTAGCTGTTTATTTGCATAACTAGTATCTCATTATGTAAGTTTTTACTTAGGCTATCTACATACCAAAAATCATGACGATCCGTTAACACGTTCATATTTTCCATTAATTATGCAAATGGGGCCGTCATTTGCATAATCAATATGCACTGATATTTCTCTCTTTCTCATCTATATATGTGACAAGTTTGAAAGTCCTATCATGAAATGCAGTGGATTTATAAACTTTCCTCATTAATTATGCAAATGAGTTGCTGATTTGCATAATTGGTATTTCATTATGTACATTGTTACTTGGGCTATCTATATACCAAAAATCATGATGATCCATCAACACGTTCTCGACTTATTCTCATCCAAAGTTTGAAAGGAAATCGGCGACTGCAGTTCCAAACAAGCCGCTAGGGGATCCAAACTTACATCACTTACTCTCTGTTCCAAGGGCTATCTACCACTCAAAAATGATAACCACAGCATGTCCAGAACACGAGATATAAAAAATTGAGGTTCTGCTGCAGTACCTTACCAAGCCGCTAGGGGGCCCATTATCGAACTTGACCTTCGTTTTCGCGACCCCTACCCACCTACCAAATATTATTGGGATCCATCCAAGGCTTCTCGAGTTATGCTGTTAACACACACACACACAGACAGACTCACAAGCCCAAAACATAACCTTAGCCATTCTGGCAAAGGTAATAATGTTTATTATCTATCCCCTCTAGGGTGTTACAGGGAACAAGCTTTTTCGACATCGACGATTTCCCTCCCGACCCTGACGCCGATGACGGTGTGACGTACTGCACGTGCGCGTCATCCGACTCCATCACATGCAGCCCTAGTGACAACAGTACCCCCAACCCCGTGGCGAACATCAACCTCCCTGTCGCGCCGAAGAAAGCGATCAGCAATGTCATTAACGCAGGTAAAAGAAGGAAGCGTTCAACAGATAATGATCCTTCTATGCACACCGACAACATCGAGTATGATGACAAGTATGCCTTTGACTACGGAAACGCCAGTACTCCGGTGGCCGTACCGATGTGGCCAACCCAGACTAAGGGAATCACCCAAGAGCAGGCAGATACGCATTGCCGACAGACCATCATCAACTCCACCGTGGCGGAAAGCTGTCAGGAATTGGGCATCGACATATTTGATGCTATTGATGCATGCGTAGTCGATATACAGGTAAGCAAATTTACAACATTTGTACCACCTTTTCATTGTTATAGAAAATGTAGCTGTCTTGTAAACGGTGAAGTGGAGTAGATTGGTACTGTATGTGGAATACCAACTTATATTTTTCTTCCTACTCTACGTTTACTATGCAAGTTTTTTCTTGCTTCAAAGGAAATACGCTTACCCTAAAGAAGATACAATGTCTTTTTCATGTGGTACAAAAGCATCTGCATGCCTTTCAGTAAGGTTCTCGGGAAAACTGGAGTAATGACTGATTTCGTTCTTTAGCTTACAGAAGATTTGTCCATAGCCGATGCTGCAGTCGGGGTGATGAAATCCGAGTGTGTGACCGTTGTCTACAAGAACGTCAGTCTGTACGACGTCATGGACGATGGCTCCACTGTACCGTCAGTGGCGGTAAAGAATAACCTGTGCCCGGCTGACTGCAGCCACAACGGAGTCTGCACGAACGGGACGTGCCTGTGTCACGACGGCTTCACGTCAGCAGACTGTTCGATCGTTGAGGGAACCGTGCCGGAGATTTGGAGCGTCCCAAACGGCGGGCTGTGTGACATACGGCAGAGGCCCTGTCTGAAAACGGCCGTCATAGCCGACAACATCATCGCTTCGGAAAATCTAACGTGCAAGGTTCGACAAGTACAGGTAAGGTTATTTGTCCTTATCACCTTTAGAAAACTTGGTCAAACATTTATGGCACGATAGGGGTAATTTAAACTTGTTTCCTGCAAGGACCAAAGATAAAATGTATTTTTTCTGACTGTAGCATTGGGTACTTGATATATGTGTGAAGTAGCAAGTCACTAGATATTTTATGAGTAAGGTCTACCTATAACCAACCCCTTCGCTCTTTCAGATTACAAACGGCATTCAGACAGTCCTGGAGAACACAGAAGAACTTACAAACGCCACGCTTCAAACATTCAGCGAAGTCTCGTGTGCACTCCCTCAGTCCCCGGTACTGCAGGGCACCCCGGACACCACAGAGGGCGCTGTAAAACACGGCATGCTGATATCCCTCAGTAACGACGGACTGCAGTTCAGCGAGGAAGTCTTATTCACCATCTATGACTCCGTGTGCCAGGAATGCCAACAAGGACCGACATGCTCGGCAAAGGTATGATGCCTTTATCTTCATCAACACCATGATCGACAATTTTGTCTTGTCATAGTCTACATATTCTAGGAATTAAAATATATTTTCAGTGTATAACTCTACATCAAGTAGTACATCACGTAACAGTCGTGTATAACAAGTTTCTTTACCATGTGAATTGAAATGCAACCTTTCTGTTGCTTTACAGCCGGGCACGTGCAACATCCGGGGATTCTGTTTCGAGGACGGTGATGCTAACCCAGACGACTGGTGCGAGCAGTGCCTCCCTGACGTCTCCGATAGCTCATTCACGCAGCGAGCAGGTACATGTGAACAAGAGGTGCTGTGCTAGCTCAACACCCTTGTCCTGCTGAGCCCGTATAAAAACGAGACGCACATATATATTTTATAATGCATGTATGTAGGCCCAGTACTTTTACGGGTTCGGGGCATTTCTCACATAAATGTGGCATACCGCAGCAAACCGCATTGGTTGGGGAAGTAAATCTGCAGCAGAACCACAGAATATGTTCCAGTTTTACTGATCTGATCAATGATAATAACTCGGCCTGGGGGGGGGATGTGAATTGGCATCAAATCTAAGCAGGACAGGGTTATTCAAAGTGATATCGCTTACCATTACAATAATGTATCAGTTTATACATTGACAAAACTGTAGTATAATGCTACAAGTGAATAGTCACCACGTACACGGGTACCATGTCTAAAGCTGCAATTTGTTTTCTCTGTAGTAAATCTTCCCCCGACTTTCACCACCGCTACTACAATCACCAAGCTACCAGGTGAGACTCTAGACATCAGTTTGGAAGCAACAGATCCAGAGGGTCGGGATGTGACATACAGCATAGCATCAGCAAACCCACATGGAGTGATGCTGCAACCCTCCGGACAGCTGACCTGGGACACGGACCCCGCTCCTCCGGTCACCAGCTTCCCGCTGGACGTGACCGTGACAGACGAGTGCGGACAGGCCACCACGTCCACTTTCACCTTCACCCTGCACCAGTGTCCCTGTCAGAACAATGGCAACTGTGTCATCGATCCCGACATGCCGCGCGGCCAGGGCCACTACAACTGCGAATGTCCCGGATATACGGGGGCGCTGTGTGAAGAGGAAGTTGATGAATGCGCGTCCAACCCGTGTGAGAACGGGGCGACTTGTTCCGACGAAGTGGACGGGTTTACCTGCACGTGTGATGAACTTCACACCGGTGCTGTATGTGACATAGATGTTGAAGACCGCTGCGCTCTAGAGCCGTGTTTTGAGGGAGTCTCATGCGCCAATCGTAACGGCTCATATCAATGTGGGCCGTGTCCTTCTGGATACAACGGTGACGGGCAAAATTGTACTGGTATGTCTTTTAATTCATACCTAAAAACATTAGTCATTACATTATAATTAATGTTTGCTCATCAGGATAACCGATGAAATTCCATGTATGAGACTTAACTTCCGAAATCATCTTAACATTATAATTTTTGGCTATCAAAGATATAGTCTCCTGCGATTTGCACTTTAATGACTCTTTTGAGTTTAACGTTTGCTAGATCACACTATTCGTATATTTAAAAAAACTAATTTGTTCAGTTTCTTCACCGTTTTTCTTTCGTACTTCTTCAGATGTGGACGAGTGTGCGCTTGGCACGGACACCTGTGAACACGTCTGTAGGAACACACCTGGGTCCTTCTTCTGCACCTGCCAAACTGGTTACGCGATGGTAGCTGGAAACTGCTACGGTGAGATTCACAGAATAATGATAAAACTTTACAACAGTGTAAACGGTTGTGTATATCATCCTTTGCTACAGCTAGAACGCACGAAGGGATTTGTCTTAGCATGGTTCCAAAAAATGGCAGGTAAATATTTTGCTTTTCATTATTGTATGAATTACTCCATAATTTGATGAGACATCATTGAGGGGGTAATATTGAGAGGTAACAATCATACGAAATGTCTACGAATATATGATATACTTGTACTATTTTTCCACGAGCAGAGGTTGATGAGTGTTTGGTGGACACCCATGACTGTCATGACGACGCAACGTGCACCAACACGGACGGGTCGTTCACATGCTCGTGTAACCTTGGCTTCCAGGGCGACGGCAAGCAATGTGTCGGTGAGAAATCCTTACATGATGAAGCATACTTACATAGAATACTGTGCTACATAGTGTGTACATCAGTGTTATGATAAATACATGATAGATGCAACAACGATAGACGTTCTGGCATTGCAGATAAGTCTAATTGAGAATACCATAATACAATCTAAAACCACACACACGCACATAAGCACACATACATGAGCGCGCACGCACGCACACACACTATCACACACACACAGACAAACACAGACACAATCACACACACACACACACACACACACACACAGACACACACACAGACACACAAACTCAAACACACACACACACATACACAGAGTTTTTCTCAATTGCCTTGGAATGTCTTTCAATAAGCAGAAACAAGAGGTTTCCAGAAATTCGTACTGTCAATTCCTGGTGTGTTCTTGCTATAGATATCAACGCCTGTTCACCAAATCCATGTGTCCCGGAGGCCGTCTGCACAGACAACCCTGCTCCTGACCTCGCTGCCACCTGTACGTGCGGACCCGGACTGGAGGGAGACGGTTTAGTTGCAGGAACTGGATGTACAGGTATATACTAACCTTCGCCAGGCCTCTCTACGGGGGTAGGGGGATCGCAGAATTCGGCAAAAATTGGCCAGGGGAGTCAGACCACGCTAGGGTTAATGATTCCCCTCTGCGCGGCCGGCCAGCTCCTCTGGTAGCAAAACTCCCCTGGCAAATTATTCTCCCTATGTATAATAGCCAGCGTAGTCAGTCTGGCAGAGACTAATATACTCGTAATGTCTCACGATGACGTTATGGCCTCGGAGAACTTGTGATTCTGATGATATAAACGTCATAAGTAGATTTTGCTCCAGTCTTGTTGTGACTACGTCGGTTTTGAAAGCTTGTTGGTAATATTCACGGTTGGATGTGTCTCATTTTGTCTAGGATAAAACATCTTAGCTATTTTTAACAACTCCTGTGCTTTAATCGTTCCTATCATATTATCAGATCATGTAAATCTCGAATATGTTTTCTAACCGTTAATTGACTGGTTTGTTGGTATTTTAGACATTGACGGCTGTTCGCCAAACCCGTGTGACCCAAGGGCCACCTGCACAGACAACCCTGCCCCTGAACTTGGCGCCAGCTGTGTGTGTGGTGATGGGTATGAAGGAGACGGTTTCTCCGCTGGAACAGGATGTAAAGGTACGGTCTCATACAGGATATAACCATGCTTTCTACAAGCATCTTGAACATATGATAAGCGTGTATCTATGAAATTATAGGTTGCGCCAAAAATTGGGTTGCATGTTGCGACTGTACTGAGCAGCAACGCATTTTAAATCCTACTTAAAAATGAACAATGGCTATTGTGTACATCAATACTTTTGATGTTACATAAAAAGGCAAACTCGCTATAGGCACACTATATAATTCACATAGTGCCAAATTCCGTCATGTACACGTTGTATGCTGTATGCTGTATTTTTTTTTGTCATACGTAACTGTCAATTTTGCATAGTGTGTATTCAAAGTGAAAGATTGCCTGGAAGCCCTTTATAAATGATTTGTTTATCTTTCTTCAATGCCCACCCCAGATTGCTCGGACCTGTACCCTGACCTCCGCCCTGCCAGTAACTTCGGCAGGTACCAGAACCAGTGCTTCTGGTTCTCTCCCAGGGACGCCCAGCGGCTGGAGTACCAGGACGCCCTGCTGACGTGCGCGTCTGACGGCCGTGGCGGGACTTTGGTCATGATCAAAGATGCCGGAATGCAGGCCTTCATCAGGGGCTATCTGAGGGGCACCGATGGTGGAAAACAAAGGTAAATATACATGCAGACCCTTCTAATGAACTGAAATTATTACACTAAAACTAGGTGATTTTAAACAGCAAATTACATTTCATTTATCACTGGTATCATCACTGTCATTGAGATGGGTCACATTTTGTCTAGGATCGAATATCTCGGGTATTCTTTGAAAACTTCCGCGCTTTATTCGTCCCTTTGATATCTATGCTCATGCCAGTGTCGAAGCAATTTTTCAAACGTTGACTGGTTTGTTAGTATTTGTTCACGAAATTGTACATGTAAAACTCATTGATAAAACCATTCACTTAACACGTTTTAGATAAACTTGTCAAATAAACAAATTTCCAAAGTTTTCACCTTTTTTTCAATACTAGTCCTGGCAAACATGCAGTGCTTAGCTACATAGAAAACGCATTATAAGCTCAGAGTACTATACTTTTAGTCAACAGGGTATCGGTAATTCTAGATTATTTGTTATATATGCAGGTTGAGGACATACTAAATGGAAAGACATATAAGTCCCTGTATTTCTTAATATTCTATATTAGGCGTTACTGGATCGGTCTTGATGACCTGAACACGGAAAAGGTTTTCCTGTGGAATGACGGGAGCCCGCTGGGAGACCACCATGGCTTCCAGACACTGCCTCAGCGCAGGCACAAACGACGGGACTGTGTGCTGCTGTTGAGCCAGCGTCGGTGGAACCTACAGAAGTGCAGCCTCAAACTGCCGTACATCTGCCAGATGGGTGAGCAATACAATATATGATAATAATCTGTATTGCAAATTCATGCCCGAGAGCTAATTGCATACAAAGTAAAGTGGTATACATAATCATACTTAACAAAGAATTAATATAAGTACTTCATAACGGAGGTATCTCACTGCACTTTGGGCACCGGTGTGGCACTGCGGGGTTCGAAAGATTACTCAACGAATTTCAAAGTTAACGATCGAATTTTCTTACGTTTTGCGCATTTTGTTGTCTTCTAAGTCATACTTTAACGTATTACGCAATATCCAAATCATAACAAATCAGCGAAAATAACACAACAGTGCGCTGTGAACGAACCCCACACTGCCGCACCGGTGCCCCAAGAGCAGTGAGATATACCACCTTAAAATATGGATTTAGATACTAGGTGTTTGTGGGGTTTTCATCCTCCACTGATTTTCCAAATTAGAAGTCAAATATACAAGAATTAACATTTAGACAATTAGTATATGAAATTAGAGCATCCACGCGTTCTTCTTTGTTATTGTTTTGATCTGGTATTTTATCAGTATTTCATGTTATTACCCACTGTCATCAACCATTATCATTACAAGTCAGTTAAGACGTATATTTGTTCATTGTATTCGGTAATATGCATGGTCAAGCAAACACGTGGAAACTATACATCGTTATCCAGTGCTCCATATTCTAACGCGCATGTATTCGTCTTACAGATAGAAATGTGAACAACTAAGGCATACAGTGTACTGGGGCGTCAGCCTTAGAGTGATTCTATGACGTCATACAGAACATCAGTGCAACTTCACCAGAGTTCTGTTGATTTACCAGAAAACAGCCACGGTTATATACTAGTGTATGAATGTTTCATACCTAGATCTTACAAGTAACAGCATAATACAGTACAACTATTAGCTACGAGTATTTTGGGATGAGAACAACCAGCTCGATATTTTACAATGTATAAAAGCTAATATATACATTTGTACTGGTGAGTTTGTCTTTACATATGCAAGGTGAATAGTACACATCAGACGCTCTCTTCACTTCGAAGGGAAAAGCTCTGCGAAACATTTGGGGTCTTTGATTCAAATTATTTCTCTTCTTCCGTCAGTTTTGTCTTCGGTAACTAATATAATCTACATTGAACAGTAATATATACTAGTAGGATCTTTTCTGCCTTATACTGATGTATTGGAAATTTGTTGGTACATTTACGCATTGTAATTTAATTGTATATCAATGTACAACACGTGCATACTTCGTTAACGACAACAAATGGACTAGAAAACGGTAAAAAAATATATTCTACAGTAGTACTTATTAACCATTGGTATGAAGTTGTAACAAATTCCTTTTGCCATTTGTGTGCGGTGTTGACTTTTGAGATTTTCAATTTTGTTCGAACTGCCTAAAGAGAAATAATGCTAACGTTTGCAAACTGCATACTAATGTAAGTTACATTAACCTATTAGCTTTATGGATCAACTGATGATAAGATTCGCCTTTTGAATATAAACTCTACATGCAATTACTGGTGTAGTCACTCTTTTGTATGAATGTAAGGGTAATGATCTGTCTGTGATTCCAAGATCAAGGGACGTAACATGGTAACGTAAATTACATCGTAAAAGTCACAAACGTCTTGAGGTTGACGGTCATATCATGTTTTCATTATTCGTGTTTTCTTTTCTCTGCCATAGGTTTTTTTTTTACGAAACAGCACAGTTAGATAGATGAATTGGTAAAAAAATTAAAGGAACATGCCTTTACGTGGGTGAACTATGCCAAATGGTTATTCGGTAATGCAATATTCGGTAAGGTAAGGTGTACGTAATGTAAATTATTGGGTAGGCAACAATAATAAAGTAATATTATAAGTGGATGTAGTCAGCTGTCCAAGTTCATTTACATGTAACAAGCCGGTTTGATTTATTATAATTGAAAAAAACAACAACAATGAACTAAAGTGATCTCTGTGGTTAGAATGCGGCAGAGTCGTACGTTTATTTTATTCCCTGGTGTTTTAGTGTGTTTCTTATAAAAAAAACCTTACCTACATGACCTGAAGGCAACTAGCAATGGCGGCCAAATCCTAATCTAATGTGATAGTTTAACATGCACTGGTACAGCCCAGTATTGTAGCCCGCTCCTGACGTTCGACAGCAATACCCCCGAAGAATGGGCCATGGGTTGGTTAGACAAGATAAGAATCGTAACGCAAGAAAGGTTTTGGAAATTTCATTTTATTTAGTCAGTGGATTAAGAGTTGAACAATACTAAGGAAATGTATGGCAAGGACTGCACTTAGTCAGACTCGTTGCAACGTTTTCAAAGTTCATTTTTGCCTCAACTTTTTTGTGCAACCTAGTGTAGTAAGAATGCGATACGAATCTTTGTGTTATAAATTATCGTCCAGAGAATTTTTAACTGGAACCTCCAGCCCAAAGGGACCGCCCTGCCATATAGCAAGGTCACGGCTAATGTATATCCCAAGCACCAACCTACTATCCATGAGCCAACTGTCAGCCAATCAGATATCCATCCTTCTGTTATGGGAGGGAGAGTTAACAGCCAATCACGTTGGCTCTTGACTGTAAGCAGCGATGTGATTGGCTGGCATAAATAGATAAGGAGAGTGCCAGATTGAGGTAGCGAGAAAAGGGGATATTGTGGGTGAGTAATCATTAGGCAGGGACAAACTATGACATTTAGCGTCTACAAGACCTAAAGGAAGACTGAAAAATATCAGATAAAAACAGAATATCCCCTTATTTTTGGTAATATCTACTAGTTTTCAGCAGGAAGTCTGGTAGCGAATGATTTAGAAATAAATTGATGTCTACTGCGTCCTACTCCGATTTACAAGTAACAGAAAATACACGATACAAACACATTCCCTTCACCTCTTTTATTTCTATTGTATCGAAAATAATACATTCTTAATTACTGACAAACTGATGTGATCCTCAAGATGTTTTCAATTCCCATCTGCTTTTTTTTCTTCTGAAATCGGTCTTTTCAGGTACAGCACAAATATTTAAATGGTGACCCAAAAAATACATTTGTTTCTGTTTCATTTCATAACAATATTCAAGGCCGTTATGTTGGAAGATGTCTTTTTTCTCAGCTACATCAAAATGTTTTGAACTCATATGGCAAAATATGTATCAAATGTTGTGATGCTGAATTCTATTTCTTTCTTTCACGATTCTATTGATATAACCTTGTATCATTTCAATATTCATATTATGTCCCATTATATGTTATGCAGGAAAGATCACATTCAATTTGTTTAAGTATTGTAGTAACACCATATGATAGCTTCCAGCTGGCATAATACTAGCAAAGCATAAAAAGTGTCATGTGCTATTATAAAATGTGATTTAATGGATGACCGCATGTTTAATGATTGTGGATTTTGATCTTCAAAAACAGCATGTTTCTTCTTAAAACATGACATTGAAAATAATGGGAAGATAGTCGAGGTGATAGGCGATATTCAGTTACAGTTACAATATACAATCCATTGTGTTCAAACCTTGCAGGCTTTTTTGTCCATTAAACACCGACTTGAATTTCAATTTGGGATTGCAGAGAACGTCATTCATAAGATTTAACTTTGTTTGACTTAACATTAGAGCAAAATGTGTAATTTATTGTACAAAGAAATCAAACTAGCGCTAGAAGATACTGAACGCTAAGCCGTATGCCAAGACAATAATATGTATATTGACCTAACTTGTGACCCAGCTGAAAACAATGATAATTATACTGCTAAATTTAGTATGCTTTCATTTCGTAAAGAAACAAATTTGACTGCAAGCACAATAACACTTTGTACATACTAGACATTTGACTGGTGTTTCATCCCTCAACTGTGACATGTTCTTTCCAATCGAAAATATGAACCAAAAATTTGCTGGCCTAACTGTCACGGCAATCTCAACCTTCACGTGCATCTACATTTTCTGGGTATTGTACGTAAGTACCTCCATTTCAGGTTTTTACATTTATTCGTTAGATGTACATTGTGCTATAATTGCAGTCTACATTTGTACTTTATAGTTCGTCATTCTTTTGCTCTACATATAAAATAACATATAGGATTAGTACGTATGACCTAATGTTATCGCCTATCCCATACTAGTGCGTGAATCAAAATATCACCATGCACGTAAAATTGTAGAGTTGTATGTCTTGCGTTTAGGTATTTACTATAGATTTTGTAGCTTTGCTATATTGTTCTTTTGTTCACTGCTAAAACATGGAATGCAACAGAAATGATTGCAATGCTTCCAAACAGTTTTCAGTGTGATCAATACTTACAACTGTATTTGAATGGTACAGATGATTTCTAATGTAACCTGTACTAGTGGTGCAGGTATGCAGAAGGAAATATATATGAGAATAAAATATTTAAAAAATCCCTCTTAGATAAACAAAAAGAAAAGATTTCGAAATATAAGACATTCAAATAAATTGTGACTGTCCATCAGCATATAGATATGTTGCATTTGTTATGGAGGTATTTGGCTAGGTAAGCCTGAATGTTTTTCTGCATAATGCAAAAATCTGCGCATAAAAATATGTATCACTATACTCCATATTTCAAGGAATTTCATAATACTATATTAATAGTGCAGTAAGTACGCATTTGGAGGGGAGCGGATAATTCTCCTAATGATTCGGTAATTGTGATTTTTCCATCTGATAAAAATAATTTTTTGCTTGAAAAACAGTGGGTGCTAGATTTCTGCCAATTCGTAGTTCTTTAATCCTAATTGAATGTTGACATGGTACCATTCAAATGAGCAAAAGGTAAGTAGTGAATGGGAACTAGTACATGTGTTAATTACAATTAGCATGCATTAACTTTGGAATCAAAGAAATCTTACAAAGCACTAATACTATATGTAGCAAGTAGCAGATCAGTATTATATTGTTTTGTAGTATCTAATCAAAAGAATATATATGATATATGATATGATATGATATGATATATGCTATAATGTTCAAGGCAAGGCTCTTTCATTACTTGTATAACTTTGACAACATTCTGGTGCTGCTATAATGTTGTCCTGACGTCATAAGGCTGTTCTGCTGACGTCACGTGCATCATCATCTTACTGGTTCACATTGTAATCTGCAAGAGGGGTATGAAATGTTTGTAATAACATACATCTAAGACATAGAATGTCCAATTCTTATTGCAACATGTCTATATCGTTCTATCATTGTTCTCTTGTAGTTCTAACTAGTGTCTGAATGAGTAGTAGAATCTGACCAAAATAAAGTAAACAGTTCATTTTCCACCAAAAATCCAGTTGTGAACTGTGAAGGTCCAGCAAGAATAGCACTTGGGTCTTCGTTAACTCAACTGGATATTAGGTTCTCTGGCCCAACGATTACTTTGACGTTTATCATTCTCCTATTCTGGTAATGTTTTTACAATTTTCTGCAGCACACAAAAGAGTCTAGCACAGACTATGACTTGACCTTGGAAAGTGTCAGTGACATCTGTCTAGTAAAATGATTCAACTCGTTGGAGTCTCAGCTTTCTAGTTTCTGGATGTGACACATGAAGACAGTGATAATGATATAACTGTATATAATGTGATATGTGCCTAATGAATCATGGCTTTGGCCAAGGTGGGTAACATTGCTAGAACAATATGGCCATAAACACTACATTTAATCCCTACTAAAGTCTTGAAGTACACGCAATTTGTCGAAAGTATGAATAAGCTTCATGCTCACCGAACTGGCAGATGTAGGGCCGCCTCACACCGCAGTCCATGGGGTCCCAATGCGACTCGCGCCGAGTCCTCCGCAGTACCACACAGTCCATGTCCACGTGAGCACTGTCGGACCGGAAGTTACGATAGCTTCCCAGCGGGGTCCTGTCGTTCCACATGAACTCACCCTCCGTGTTCATGTCATCCAGGCCAATCCAGTACTTCCTATGACGAAAAGTGATTGAATATATTGAAGGCAGATGTCGGGGTTTCTTTTTTAAGAAAACGAAGAAAGCTATTGCTATCATTTGTCAAATAATAAAAAAATAAGTGTATCGATGATAAATCTTATGTATTATTCACAGAAAATATGCCAGACGGAAAGATGAATGATAAGTAAAGGAATACAATACAGCTTGCCTAATTCGTTCTATTCTAATTGTGTAGAGTATGTCAGATTGGTTGGTCCTTTGGTTATTTGGGCCAATATCCAGTACAAGTATTCTTCCGAGAAAGACCTCACAACGTTAAAACCTTTTTTTCTACTCCAATGGCAAGTTAGGTTTCCAAATTACTTTTTAAAAGTCAGTTCTAAAAGAAATGTAAAAAAAAAGATGTTTGATAAGCTACAGATTTGAAGTGAAGGCATTACAAGATGACGAATTAGAAAGCATGGGACTAGATGAATATGATTATCACTTCACGTTACTATCATTTGATGTTTGGAGAATCTCTGATCTTGATGTCGATTCTAATGACTTTAAAAAGTGTTAAGTGATACTTGTGTTATTTACCATGGTCTCTTGCCTCTACCGTTCTTCAGGTGGTTATTGATGAATTTCTGCACACCAGGATCTTTGATCAGAGCCAACGTCCCGCCGTTGGACTCGCATTCTTGTCGGGCTGCCCTGTAGTCCAGCCGCCCGTTGATCCTGGCAGAGGCCCAAAAGCAGTGGTCTTGGTACCTGCGGAAGGTCCTGGCTGGGCTCAGGCCAGGGTACAGGTCCGAGCAATCTGAGATGGGCAAGATTCCTCATTTGAATAACATACATATCATTATGAACATCTCAAGCTATCTGCATGCCTAAAATGATACCAATCCGTCAATCCTTTCTGCAGTTATCCTCTTTGGAATTTCTTGAAAAAAAACGCCCCTGCAGTTCCTAAATTATATGTTAGGGGGCTGAAACTTGCCCAACTCTGTCTTGACACTGCAATCTATCTACCAGCCAAATGTCAAGACTATATCAAGTCCAGGACAAAAGATACATAGAAAAAACTATGATATAATATTCGCATTTATTGTGCAAATGTACTTCTATTTTGCATAATTAGTATGTCATTTTGTACAGCATTGTTTAAGGTATCTACATCTACAAATATTATGAAAATCCGTTGTTCCCTTCTTGAGTTATCGTCTTCAGAACTTTTGGAAAAAAAATACTCCTGCTATCCCAAAACTAGACGCTAGGGGGCCCAAAGTTATGTCACTAATTTCTGAACACAAGGGCTATATAACACCTTAAAATCGTGACTATAGTTTGTTCAGAACACGAGATAGCAAACCCGGAAGTTGCGCTGCAGTACCAAGGGAAGCCACTAGGGGGCCAAATCTAATCATTTCCAGCTTTCATTACACACTACCAACACACCAAGTATGAAACCAATAAACCCAGCCGTTCTTGAGTTATCTTGTTTGCACACAGACACACAGACAGGCACACAGACAGACACACAGACAGACAAACGAAGGGTAAAATATAACCTCCATGACATTTCATGGAGGTAATAAGGGAACAGACATTGTAGGGAATACGGACACTGTAGCGATACTAAAAAGTACAGAGGTACAGACGTTCTTTTACGAAACTCTAGATACTCCTTAACTGGCACCTGTAGGGACTTGAACGGGGGGCAGACTTATTTTGGTATTATAGGAGCCTGTTTATAGGAGATAAGAATAAAATTAGTAACTTAGATTTTACCTGGACAGGACACCCCTGTATCACAGTCCTGTGACTCCTGATCTGGTCCGTCACAGTCTGCCCCACCGTGAGCTGGTGCAGGATTGGTGCAGGTTCGGTCCCGAGTCTGCTCACCAACTCCACACGTCACACTACAGGCGGACCATTCGCTCCAGTCAGACCAACCGCCATCAACTACAAGGAAAATAAATTCTAAGTTTGCTGAAACAAACTGGAAGTATGTTGAGGAGGAGCACTCAATTTGCTCATTGATTTGCATCTATGAGGACTTGAACAGGAGGAAACGTATTTTGCTTTCATTGGAAACATCTTTTTGGAGATTAGTGTGATATATGTCCCGACGAAAAATGGAAATATTGTTTTGGGCGTGCCTGTATGCGTGTCTGTGTGTGTTTGTGTGTGTCTGTGTATATTTGCCTTTGTATTTGTAGTAATTTTCATAAGCAGAATATTTCATGAAAAGGTCAAGTCTCCAACATACGTATGGACGACTCCCTGTATAGATACATCATTTTTATGAACTTTTAATGTATTTATGATACCATTAGTATGGAGGCACAGAAATCGTAGGGGATACGAACACTGCAGGGATACGAAAAGAGTGCAAACGTTATTATACGAAATTCCAGAAACTCCTTAGCTTACACCTGGGACTTAAACGGGGGAGACTTATTTTGATATTATATGAGACTATTTATAGGAGATAAAGTTCATAACTCAGATTTTACCTGCGCAGGACACCCCTGTATCGCATGCTTGTGTCTCCTGAGCCAGCCCACCACAGTCTGCCCCACCGTGAGCTGGTGCAGGATTGGTGCAGGTTCGGTCCCGAGTCTGCTCACCAACTCCACACGTCACGCTGCAGGCGGACCATGAGCCCCAGTCAGACCAGCCGCCATCAACTACGTGGAAAACAATTCAGGCTCTCTGGTATAAACTGAGAAACAATTTGCTGCATGAGAAAACTGAAAAGACTTTTTGACTTGCATTCATAAGGACTTGTGCAGGGAAATCTTTTTCTTGACAATCACCGTTAGATGTAGGCAAGTATTGTATAGCTATACAGTATAGGGTAAAGCTATCTGGACAGGACTCTACTTTGTCGCATGCTTGTGTTCGCCCTAATGGATTAAATATTTCTTATGATTGAAGCATGGTGATATTCATCAGGGTACAGGAGCCAAAAGTGTGCTTTGTTGGTAAAAAAGGCCCCAAATCTCAAAATTAAGCATTTTGTTGTACTGTATGCCAAAAGTGTTAATGGATCTATGTGCCACATGGTGTGCGCATATGTCCAAGGCACTCCTATACCAGCCGAAAATTGATGCGGGCGCAGATGTCATCCATATTATCAAATCAACATGACCTTAGTTGCTTTGTCTTTAAAAATGTGCCCCTCCCCAATCAATTTGAAGTGGTTTTTGCCAGCATAACTTGAAATGCACATTTCCAAATACACATCACAGATGACTGTGAGCAAGAAGCATATGAACTTGCTATGATGCTTTTGACAGAGCAGCAACTGGTACAATTAGATCAGTACATTTTCATTTTCGTCAACTGTTAAAGACTAAAGCAGTCCATGAGACAGTTTGATCTTTGTAATTTCCGTTAACATTTTAAACTGTGTGATAAACATTAGTGAGCCATTGGTACAAATGTTCGTTTCAAATCTTGTGGCCGAACTTAGCACAATCTCCAACCAGATTCACGGTGGCGTAATATAGATATATAGTATCAACCCTTCGGCGGTAAATGGTCTCACTTTGGCAAGCTAATTAACCTTCTTGGCTGGCTTTGATAGCATATTACGCCATTGTAGGATCTGCTTGGAGATTAACTAAAGTACAGGGTTTACAATAACATGTTGGATGGTATGATACTGTTTTTTTGCATCAGAAAACTAAAAGGTACCAAATACACGCAAGAAAATATTTTTGAGATAGATTTAATATAGTAGTCAACAACTCTAATTCCTGTACTTTCCCAAACTCGCGCCTTGGGTGATATCTAGCTAGTGCTCTGTGGAGGGAGGCAGACGAAAAGAAATCGTGGCTGCACCCACAACCACCAACCTCCACATCCCCCCCCCCCATCCCCCCCCCCCCACCCCCGAGGCTCCCAAACGGTACATCTTGGTGGGTACTAGGCCTATACTTACTGCAATCTTCATCTGAATCATGATTCTCTAGTTCGAAGCTGGGAAACTGTACATCACTCACCACTCATCGCACCGGCACCGCAGTAGACCAGGCTGCACGCAGGAGCCGCGGGGAGTTTATACACGAAGTAGCCGCCGCTGCAGGCCCGCACCTGGATGGTTGTGTCCCACCTACATGTGTTACTGCCCCAGAAGGCACACGCCTGGCGGGAGACTTCACCGTCAGCAAGGGTGGGATGTTGTCCGTTCATCCACATCGGGGCGTCGGTGCCGCACCTGTTCACGCTCGGGGGCGCCTGTGTCGGCATGGCTTCTCCCGCTGCACCCGTGAAGCGGTACCACTCTCCGGCAAACCCATTGTCACACATATTCTGGGTACCGTCGTTAGTCTGTTGGACGTTCCGCCATGGCTCATTCAGTTCAATGTAGTTGCTGGGCATACACGGATCTGAAGAAACAGGAATGGGTAGAATTGATATTGGGAATCGGTCCTCCAAAATTAAAATGTAAAGCTGTGTGAATAGGCCTAAAGATAGGTTGTTAGAACTGGTTTCAACACTTCGCTACAGGTCCAATACTTTTTTAGCTGGAAAGTAGTTAAAATCCCACAGGGAATCAATCTTAAATGATGTACAGTACTAGCCAATTAATTGCACAACGGATAATCGCACACTTCTGTTAATTGTACGAAGTCCACGAATCCAATGGTGGTGCGGTCCAGCTTAATAACTTCGATTTGTTGCACCATTCGGATAATTTCACGAAATGCACTGGCACATTAGGGTGTGCAATTAAGCGACTTCCACCCGCATTTACAAATCCAAGTGCCAAAATTCAGATCATTTGTTTTAGATACCAAGAGTTAGATAAGTGGATATACCAGTGAAAAAATATCGGAAAATGTTTTTGTTTTTTTTAATCTGTAGTCGACGTATTCCCAAGTTCTTCGGTAACATAAATAACTCAAAGCTGTTCGTTTGATTTGGTTTGGGTCAAAGTCAATTTAACCTAGCCCTCAATTTAACCTAGGCCTCTCCAAACGCCAGTATTACGCACCCGAAGCAGGATGGCAGAACCGTCTAGGGAGCTGATCTGGTACTGCAGGCGTGGGTTCAAACCTGGGTTCAAACCAACTTCTAACAAAGTGTTGTTTCTTTGTTCATCAAATCCCATGCTGCTTTTTAAAGTAAACAAACTGAAGACTTTAACCGCTCTCTTTTATTTGATTTTATTAAAATCCAGGCTTTCTTTTCAGGATACGCACCGGCCAACTTTGTTTTCAAAAGCTTTCTTGTTTGGTGACAAAAGTTGATGTAAAGATGGAGTGGTATAGGTTTGGGCTCCCTAGCAGCTTGCTCTGGAACTGCAGGGACTGTTTGTTAAAATCTTCAAGAGGAGTACTTGAATAAAGGATTCTATGATATTTGGCAATGTATGTAGCTTAGACAGAGATGTACACAATGAAATTACCTTACCTTGACCAGTCACACCAGTGCCCATAGCGACGAGGACTAGCAGCCCCACGGATACCGACACTCGCCGGTCCATGATGTGTTCAGGCTAGCTCACCTGGAACAAAAGTCATATTATCTCACTGACGTTGCTCTGACCCCCATGCAGAGGAAGGGAGTGTGTGGAGTACTGGAGCGGGAAAGTGTAGTGATGACACGAAAGAAGAAGACTGAAGTTGTGAGACGATGGCAGACGGCTGCTACATTCTACAATGATTTTTTGTTACCCATGAATTTGCAATGATAATATCATATAAACGTACAAGTCTTGACTAAAAGAACAACAAAACACGCAAAGCGTAAAAAGATTCATTTTGTATCGATGAAATTCCTCTCTTGCGCATGCTTTACCCTGGGAGCCAAACAGGACCGTGTAGCTAGCGAGTTTTGTTCGGGACCCAATGCAGTCCGCCCGCCGATCTCACATTAGCGCCCCGGGGAGTTTAAGCTCGAAGAAGTTATTGCTACCTTTTAAAGGGCAGGTGGACCTTTCGGGCTTAAACTCCCCGGGCGCTAATAGGAGATCGGCGGGCCTGACTGTCTTGGGCCACCGAATAAACTGTCCTAGCTGCCCGATCCCGGCTGGTCCCCAAGGTAGCATGCTTGTTCGGGAGACAGTCAGTGTCAACCCTGCAGTTGCCAGCCATGTGTCAGGAGAACTTTGCACCCATTCCATGCATACAGCTGGGACTTACGTTGTGTTCTCAACGTTTCGCGGGCATTAACATCGTATCCTGCATACTGGACCCATTCCACAGAGGTAAGACATGTCTTGGCCGTACCAGAAAAGGGCTGAACCATACGCCTACTGTGAAGGCCATTCCACCAGTTAGACTAACGTCATATTTACACAAAGGGGCCCGGCTGGGCAGATTTGGGGAACGAAAATAACTATATAAAAGACAAAAAACACAAAACGGACCAAAAATAATTCAACAGCATGCATTGTGCATATTTATTGGCATAAACTTTAATTTTTTGTTTCCGCAAACAGCCCAGCCGGCCCCGGGTAGGAACAATGACGTAGTTCTTAGGCTTTTTATGGTTCACCTGAGTGGAAAAGCTCTTAGGCCCTATCCAGCTATCGTCCCCCTGGCGACTGCATCTGTAACTGCTAGTTCGCATCGCAATTGATAACTTCTAAACCCCACTATGACAGTAGTTCTTCGAGTTACTTTGCCTAATTGTCAAAGCCGTATCTCTAGGAAATGCTCATATCTAGCAACTTATCAAAGCCAAGTGCTATGAACTCCAGACAGGATAGCACAGCCTCCAACGTCAGTCAAGTTGTTAACTGTGCCTCGTTCTTGTCTAGTTAGCCCTATACCGTTCCTTGCATTAATTTTACCTGTTTGCCACTGACCCTTAGCAACACTTCTCTTCTCTATCATCCTTAGTGCCACTTAAAATCCTTCTTTTCCTTGAAATTTTTGCCTGGAGACTTTTTGAGTTAGAAGGGACAGGTAGGGTCTAAGCTTTCCTGTTTTAGTCAAAATTTGTTCAGTTCAGTAGTTTAGTTGGCGTAAGGACAGATTTGAGTTGTTTAGTGCCACCGGTTGAATCAGGAGGGTACTGGGGTCAAAGGTAAAGGTTCTTTCAAATATACACAGAGGACACAGGGCGAGCTTTTCTCGGAGATTGAGCCGAACAACCTCCTGTTTTCTTTCAATGGTTATAAACTAGACCCAAGTGACTTTCTGTTTGAGAAGAAATTTTAAGATTGAAGTGTGAGTTAGTACTTTTTTGAAGCCTTCTTTCAGTGTATTTCAACATGCTTTCATATGGACAGCCCTAACTTCGTGGCGTAGGGCGTGGCATAATAGCGCGTTCGGCTCGGAATCTAGAGGTCCTGAGTTCGATCCCCGCCGTACCCCCGACGTTGTGCCCTTGGGAAAGGCACTTAACACGACCTTCCTTACTTCACCCAGGTGTAAAAATGGGTACCTGACTTCGGTCGGGGAGGTAAAGGACTACATTTACCTTCTGTCTGTACCTTGTATGTGGCACTGTTAACATGAGTTACAAGACTTGAGTGCAGTGCCACATTGTCCTCCTCTGTCCAAAAGCAAATAGAAAAAAAAATTCGATGTCTGCCCATAAGCCATCTTGACTGACACCACCAAGGCCACTCCTTCTACTCATTATTCAGTTCAGTGTGCAGTATGACAGAGTAGATAATTTGAGGCATTTAAGTGCAGATAAAATCAACTAATTAGCGGCATCGAACTCTGACCCCACGTGGCTAGAGCTAGAAACCTTCACTTCGGTGGCCAGTCAGGATTAATTGAGTACGTCGCAGTACTCGATCAGTCAGAAAACTCTTAGTGAAGCTTCAATGTTTCATCATTTAAACTACTAAGCCCACTCCTTCTTCCACTCATCATTCAGTTCAGTGTGCATTATGCGGAGAGCACATAGTTAGACCCGAAGGCCCCTCCAACGTTACTGGTTACATATAGCTCTAACATGTGGACTGCTCACGAAGAGTGAGGAATAACTGACCCAATAGAAAAGCAGGGTTACGGACTTCAAGGAAGTCCAGGAAATTCCCCAACCCGTCTAGATTTAGACCGGAATGTATAGTGCCAAACTTCAGTAAAACAAACTACTGAACGTCCTGCATACCAACGGTGCATGAGAAGACAAAAGAGCCGTTGTGAAGATGACCTCACGTTTTTAGATACCTAAGGCTGTGCGTGCGCAGTTTAAGTTTATTGTGCACGAAGCTTGTAGCTCTGAAATTTCTCATGTTGGGAGGCAACCAGGTAAAGACAATACTGTAGTTAGAAGAGACTGGCATGAGTATCCCACTAGGTCCACCAACGTACAGAAACGTACCGTGAACTGGCGCAATTTCAATTGTGATTCTTTTTACTAAGTACTTTTTTTTTATTAAGTAACTAAGTAAAGTTAAAAAAAAAAACGCAAGTGGCAATATGCCATCAACATGCCGTCATCATGCCACCAACATACTATTCTTGGGAGCCAATGGACATGAAACAAACGAACGCGTCATTACACACAAATGGCACGGACTGAAATCTGGTATATGGTCCACCTTGTTTATGTTACTGAGTCTTTTTACGTTTAATGGATCCGGACGTACACTTCGTTGTATGTTACCTATGTTGTGCCATGTATCATAAGAGAACATAAGTTTATCATTGCAAATCTCTTTTTGACACATTTTAACAATTGGTTGACATTCATTGACAACGCTGCAATTTAGAACAAGAATGGTGTTAAAAAAACACCTTGGCGACGCGGGTTCTGATGGATTTGTGAGTCTTGGTATGAAAAAGATGTTTATTTGCTAGCCATGCTCACAACGCAGTCTTGAACGCACACATATCCATGCAGTGATTCCATCTTGGGAGAAGTCTCGCAAACACAATTAACGCTAGAAAAAAGTTAAGCTTGCCTCAAATTGCTTGCGGTAAATTATGAAAATCTATATTTACCTTCGCCAAATAGGTTATAATTGGGCATGTTTAGCCGCCAGGTGACAACCCCTCTATCCATAACCCCCTATACCCCATAGAAATATCTGTGTGTGTGTCTGTGAACAGCAAAACTTGATAAGTCTTGGATGGATATTTAATGGTATTTGGTAGGTGGGTAAGGGTCAGGAAATCGAAGGTCGATAATGGATCCCCTACCTACTCTCTAAGGTACTGCAGCGGAACTACCGTTTTTATATTTCATGTTTCCTGACATGTCACGGTCTTGATTTTTTAAAGGTGGGTATCTCTTGGGGCAGAGAGTAAGTGCTGTAAGTTTGGGTTCCCTTGCACCTTTATTTCTGGAAATTGTTTAAAAGGTTATAAGAAAATAAATCAAGAATGTTTCGACGGATCGTTATGTTTTATTAGGTTTTGTAGGTCTAATGTATTTTGCATATAATAAGATGCTAAATATGCAAATCAATGTCTAATTTGCATAAATAATGAGGAAATTTTATAAATCCCTACATTCCATGAAACTTGTCACATATGTAACTGAGAAAGACCGAAATTCTTAGGAAATCAATCATGCAAATAGATACCTCATTTGCATAATTAATGACATGATACTATAATTCTATAGTAGTAAATGATGTCAGTTTCATATTTGAGGCATCACGAGGCAAACTAAAGCGAAAATTATTTAACATAAATCATTTAAATCGGCAGGGTACGTCACATCTAATTTATGAGGAAACGCTACAACAGCCTTCTTTGCTATAAGATAAGATTTTCATACTAAGATAAGATTTACATAGTTTAAACTTTTCCCACCTTTTGTTTCCTATACAAAACTACATAAAACTACAACTAGATCTATCTTAGACTTATGTATCTGGACCATAGCATAGCCAGAACACTAGATATCAAAACCGAAAGTTCACTGCAGTACGCTAGAAAACCGATAGGCGGAACCATTTTAGAACTTGGCCTTTATTTTCACGGCGCTACCCACATTCAAGATTCATAAGAATCCATACTATGCGAGTTATGCAGGTTACACACAGGGAGATAAACAGTACCGAACACATAACCTTTTATGGGCAAAG
Organism: Branchiostoma floridae; assembly: GCF_000003815.2. Lineage (NCBI taxonomy): Eukaryota > Metazoa > Chordata > Leptocardii > Amphioxiformes > Branchiostomatidae > Branchiostoma > Branchiostoma floridae. The sequence goes on along the minus strand of NC_049980.1, from coordinate 7,685,469 downwards.
TTACGTTTTAACGTATTATGCTTCTGTGTTCAGTGCAAAGCTTTGTTGGGACTCCCCCACTGCAAAAGAGATAACTAAATAATAGCTAATTATCGACTATGCACTCTGACATTTGTTGTATTAGTATCCCTTGAATGGCTATGTTACAATACAAATATAATAATGCTAGGCATGATAAAAAATTAGATCTATCTCGTGTTGATCATTGTTTATTCTGTGATCTATGCTTTACGTTTCATGTACTATACCAGCCAAATCTATAGATCGTTTTCACAGAACATTCGAAAACCGCTTCGCACGCGTGGGCGCCATGTTGGATGATAACCTGGATATATAGAACACAGAACGGCGCTACCAAAGTTACTTGCGGCGGGTTCAAGTGTGCTGTTTTGTCTCCGTACTGTGAATGATATAGTGATGTAGCCAAGGCTAGATATCAGGGCAAAGTTGCAATAATAGGTCTTGATCCATATGCTTTCAGAGAAAATGCATTTGACGATCTAACGCTCTTGCCGATGGTTGAATACCCGGACATCTGTTACCGCTACCCTGGGCGACTATATAACGTTATGTACACTCCTATCATATAGGCTGCGCACGGAGGACTAGACTAGCTACAGCCCTATACAGCGGAGTTTACGTTACACAGTTTACCCCAGTATCTAGCTGCCCTCACTATCCACTTGCCTCACAAGGGGCAAGATTTGGTGCTTCTCCAACTCTGACTCCGTGTGAATGGTTTTCTACCCCGGTCAAAACTGAGCTACGGCGTGCTTCAGTCTGACGACGTTGTTTGACAAGGCGCGACGTAATTTGGAGAATTCGCGTAGTTCACCGAATGAGCTTCAATACGACTTGTCCTTCGGCCTGAGGTACTGTCTGACTCAACTACTTCGTAAGTAACCATAGCCTGACTAAAAACGCTCTCCTAGACCGACAGTTTCCGCCCCCCTCATTAAACCCAGCCAGTGAGAGATTTTGTAAACACGTCTAGTGCAAAATGTAACAACCCAAATTACGTATTTTCAGCCATACTACAACGTCTTAACCCCACCAACTTGTACATCACCTCGACACCGTAACGTTATTGTATTCTCCCCCAATACGCTAAACTGAGAACAAGATAAACATTCGATCGTATCGCCATTATGAAAACCAGAAGAATTCCCTGAGGCTAAGGTTTGGTCGTTACATATTTTCTACAATAATAGGTACGCATATGTGTGCGTGATAACTTGCATGCTATGAAGCTTTTCAAACCCTGCTCACTGCGACAGAAGACAACCTTCATTTCTTCAACTAGAACCTACACAGTAAATATATTCCCACCTGTGAGACAAAGTTGGTGACAAAGTTAGAGATCTTTAAGCTTGCAGTGCTGACCTGCCCGTGTCACACCCTGTCTGAAGATGTCTCACCGGTTAACCTGTCACTACACTTGACTTGACTTGAGGTAAAAGTTCAACCTCTGACGTGGGAAACGTATATGCTCATTGTGCAAATAAGTAGAATAACGAAATGTAGATGGGCCGTATGCCATGAAATGACTCTTAAACTATTTTCCTCCAAAGGAGAGTGCTATTTTCTAAAAGACCACGTCTTTACGTACAAAAAAAACGACTAAATTTGTAGGAGAGTACTATTTTCTAAAAAAAAAACACGTCTTTACGTACAAAAAAAAAAGACTAAATTTGTAACAATTGATCACAGATGAGCAAACTTCGCACGGGGACCCATGTTGGCAGGCCGCTAGAATAGTGATTCAATCGAGTTAAAAAGGGATAACTGTGTTGTTAGATAGAAACGGCGAGTACGCTGTATCCTGTGTTCATGGAACTCGCAGTTAGCACATCGAACAACCAGCCCGTATGTAAATAATAGCAAAAAAACTTCTTTCCATGTACCACCACGTGCAACACAGCCGTGTGGAGATCGAGCAGCTTATCATCCAACATGGCTGTTCGAACGTTCGAACGCGACTGTGACGTCACATGAAAACGATCTATAGATCGTTTTCACAGAACATTCGAAAACCGCTTCGCACGCGTGGGCGCCATGTTGGATGATAACCTGGATATATAGATGAGAACGGCGCTACCAAAGTTACTTGCGGCGGGTTCAAGTGTGCTGTTTTGTCTCCGTACTGTGAATGATATAGGAATGTAGCCAAGGCTAGTTATCATGGCAAAGTTGCAATAATAGGTCTTGATCCATATGCTTTCAGAGAAAAGGTATTTGACGATCTAACGCTCTTGCCGATGGTTGAATACCCGTACATCTATTACCGCTACCCTGGGCGACTATATAACGTTATGTACACTCCTATCATATAGGCTGCGCACGGAGGACTAGACTAGCTACAGCCCTATACAGCGGAGTTTGCGTTACACAGTCTACCCCAGTATCCAGCTGCCCTCACTATCCACTTGCCTCACAAGGGGCAAGATTTGGTGCTTCTCCAACTCTGACTCCGTGTGAATGGTTTTCTACCCCGGTCAAAACTGAGCTACGGCGTGCTTCAGCCTGACGACGTTGTTTGACAAGGCGCGACGTAATTTGGAGAACTCGCGTAGTTCACCCAATGCAATGAGCTTCAATACGACTTGTCTTTCGGCCTGAGGTACTGTCTGACTCAACTACTTCGTAAGTAACCATAGCCTGACTAAAAACGCTCTCCTAGACCGACAGTTTCCGCCCCCCTCATTAAACCCAGCCAGTGAGAGATTTTGTAAACACGTCTAGTGCAAAATGTAACAACCCAAACTACGTATTTTCAACCATACTGCGACAAAGTTGGACTACAACGTCTTAACCCCACCAACTTGTACATCACCTCGACACCGTAACGTTATTGTATTCTCCCCCAATACGCTAAACTGAGAACAAGATAAACATTCGATCGTATCGCCATTATGAAAACCAGAAGAATTCCCTGAGGCTAAGGTTTGGTCGTTACATATTTTCTACAATAATAGGTACGCATATGTGTGCGTGATAACTTGCATGCTATGAAGCTTTTCAAACCCTGCTCACTGCGACAGAAGACAACCTTCATTTCTTCAACTAGAACCTACACAGTAAATATATTCCCACCTGTGAGACAAAGTTGGTGACAAAGTTAGAGATCTTTAAGCTTGCAGTGCTGACCTGCCCGTGTCACACCCTGTCTGAAGATGTTGTCTCACCGGTTAACCTGTCACTACACTTGACTTGACTTGAGGTAAAAGTTCAACCTCTGACGTGCGAAACGTATATGCTCATTGTGCAAATAAGTAGAATAACGAAATGTAGATGGGCCGTATGCCATGAAATGACTCTTAAACTATTTTCCTCCAAAGGAGAGTGCTATTTTCTAAAAGACCACGTCTTTACGTACAAAAAAACGACTAAATTTGTAGGAGAGTACTATTTTCTAAAAAAAACCACGTCTTTACGTACAAAACATACAGACTAAATTTGTAACAATTGATCACAGATGAGCAAACTTCGCACGGCGACCCATGTTGGCAGGCCGCTAGAATAGTGATTCAATCGAGTTAAAAAGGGATAACTGTGTTGTTAGATAGAAACGGCGAGTACGCTGTATCCTGTGTTCATGGAACTCGCAGTTAGCACATCGAACAACCAGCCCGTATGTAAATAATAGCAAAAAAACTTCTTTCCATGTACCACCACGTGCAACACACAGCCGTGTGGAGATCGAGCAGCTTATCATCCAACATGGCCGTTCGAACGTTCGAACGCGACTGTGACGTCACATGAAAACGATCTATAGATCGTTTTCACAGAACATTCGAAAACCGCTTCTCCACGCGTGGGCGCCATGTTGGATGATAACCTGGATATATAGATGAGAACGGCGCTACCAAAGTTACTTGCGGCGGGTTCAAGTGTGCTGTTTTGTCTCCGTACTGTGAATGATATAGTGATGTAGCCAAGGCTAGTTATCAGGGCAAAGTTGCAATAATAGGTCTTGATCCATATGCTTTTAGAGAAAAGGCATTTGACGATCTAACGCTCTTGCCGATGGTTGAATACCCGGACATCTATTACCGCTACCCTGGGCGACTATATAACGTTATGTACACTCCTATCATATAGGCTGCGCACGGAGGACTAGACTAGCTACAGCCCTATACAGCGGAGTTTGCGTTACACAGTTTAGTGATTCAATCGAGTTAAAAAGGGATAACTGTGTTGTTAGATAGAAACGGCGAGTACGCTGTATCCTGTGTTCATGGAACTCGCAGTTAGCACATCGAACAACCAGCCCGTATGTAAATAATAGCAAAAAGACTTCTTTCCATGTACCACCACGTGCAACACACAGCCGTGTGGAGATCGAGCAGCTTATCATCCAACATGGCCGTTCGAACGTTCGAACGCGACTGTGACGTCACATGAAAACGATCTATACAATGGACCGATCCTGATCGAACGCCATATCGAACAAATAGAACCCCCTACTCTATTTCGAACACCTCCGTCAAAAACAGCCCCAGTGGGACAGAAATGGCTGAAGGAGAAATGCTATACTCTTCTTTATTGAAGAATACACCAAATTGTCGAACAGGGAGCGGGGCTCCGGGATCGGTCCATAGTCTACGTAAGTCTAATCATGTCTTTTGCCACAGCTAGATTGGAAATGTACTGTTGATAGACGGAATTATGGGCTATACTACAATATAAACAGTTTTACAAGGAGGACTGCACAACTTGTCTACTGTATATCATTAAAAACCTATGTCCTTGTATGTAAACCAAATGACCTGAAATTTGGTACAAAGGTAAATTGGACATATGACAACAGGACCCCATCAACACTTTCTTCATAGAGCACATATAAAATTAGTTATTTTGGGATTTTTAGCCATTTTTAACTAAAAAATGTATATTTTTGGCTCCTATGCCCTTATATTGAAACCAAATGACCTAAAACTCGACATGAAGGTGTGTAGGACAAGTGCCCACAGTATTCATTTTCCTTTTGAGCAAACATTACTTCAGATTGTTAAATCTTGGGATTTTTTCAAGGATGAAGATGGATTGCAATATGCTGTATTTGCTCCTAAGCAAATGTCGGCCTTTCTTACCAAAAAACATGATGATCAGTCAACATCTTCATATTTTCTCATAAATTATGCAAATGAGATCATCATTTGCATAATTGATATCTTTTGACATTTCCCTCCTTCCCAGCTACATATGTGACAAGTTTCAAAATCCTATCATGGAATGCAGTGGATTCATAAACTTTACTAATTAATTATGCAAATTAGCTGTTGGCTTGCATAATTAGTATCCCATTATGTAAGTCAACACTCATTCTATCTGCATACCAAAAATCATGAAGATCCGTCACCACGTTGTAGAGTTATTCTCGTCCAAAGTTTGAAAGAAAACCGGCGCCTGCAGTTCCAAAAAAGCCGCTAGGGGGTCCAAACTCACAGCACTAACTCTCTGCTCCAAGGGCTATCTACCACTCAAAAATCATGACCACAGCATGTCCAGAACACGAGATATAAAAAATTGAGTTTCCCCTGCAGTACCTTAGCAAGCCGCTAGCCGTTATCGAACTTGACCTTCGTTTTCCCGACCCCTACCCACCCACCAAATATCATCAGGATCCATCCAAGGCTTCTTGAGTTATTCTGTTCACACACACACACACAGACACACAAACACGCCCAAAACATAACCTTAGCCATTCTGGCAAAGGTAAAAATCCGTTGTTCCCTTCTGGAGTTATGGAAAAGTCCTTTCACCAACAAATCCTACCTATTTTGCTAACTGGTTGGTATGGTCCGGCGCCAGTCTGGAAACTGATATGTGGGGTCAGGGAGTCTGACCCCT
>NC_049980.1:7662146-7679483 GCF_000003815.2 Branchiostoma floridae | reverse complement strand
CCAAACTTATGTCACTACTCCTGAGCCAAGAGCTACCTAACACCCAAAATTCGTGACCATACCATGTTTAGAAGATGAGAAAACACGCCCGGAAGTTGCGCTGCAGTACCAAGGGAAGCCGCTAGGGGGCCCATCATCGAACTTGACCTCCGTTTTCCAGACCCCTACCCACCCACCAAATATCATCAGCGTCCGTCGAAGTCTTCTCGAGTTATGCTGTCCACGGACAAAATTTTGCAAGTAAACCGGCGCCTGCACTTCCAGGAAAGCCGCTAGGGGGCCCAAACTCGCAGCAGTCACTCTCTGCTTTAAGGGGTCCCTACCACTCAAAAATCACGACCGCAGCAAGTCCAATACGCGAGATATCAAGCATGCAGGGTCCGTTGCAGTACCTTAGCAAGCCGCTAGGGGGCCCATTATCGAACTCCCCCTTCTTTCTCCAGACCCCTACCCACCCACCAAATATCAGCCGCATCCGTCGCAGTCTTCTGGAGTTATGCTGCTCACAAACGGGGGGAAAGCACACAACCGGACCGAAAATATAACCTTTGCCAGAATGGCTATTCTGGCAAAGGTAATAATGGTAACGTTTGCAAACTGCATACTAATGTAAGTTACACTAACTATTAGCTTTATGGATCAACTGATGATAAGATTCGAACACTCAGCCTTTTGAATATAAACTCTACATGCAATTACTTATCTGGTGTAGTCACTCTTTTGTATGAATGCAGGGGTAATGATCTGTCTGTGATTCCAAGATCAAGGGACTTTATATGGTATAACGTAAATTACATCGTAAAAGTCACAAACCTCCTGAGTTTTCTTCCCCCGTGTTTAACTTGAGCAGTCATGAAATTGTCGTGTTGCGACCCAAATAAATTGATGTCTACTCTGATTTATAAGTAACAGAATGACACGATGCCAAACACATTTCCTTCACCTCTTTCATTTCTATTGTATTGAAAATAATACATCCTTAATTTTCTGACAAACTGATGTGATCCTCAAGTTGTTTTCAATTCCCATCTGTTTTCTTTTCAAATCGCTCTTTTCAGACACAGCACGAAATATTAAAATGGTGGCCCGAAAATGGTACATTTGTTTCGTCGATGTGTTTCAGTTCATAGCAATATTAAAGGCCGTTACGTGGGAGCATATTTTTTTTCTCTGCTACATCAAAATGTGTTGTCCTCATATGGCAAAATATGTATCAAATTCTTTCTTTCATGACTCTATTGATATAACCCTATATCATTTCAACATTTGCACTGTGTTCCTTTATGTTATGCAGGAAAGATCACATTAGATTTGTATTATAGTAACAGCATATAACAGCTTCCAGCTATCATTACAAATACAAAGTATGAAAAGTGCAATGTGCTAGATATGATTTCATGGATGAATAGATTTGGGATTTTGATTTACAAAAAAACAGCATATTTCTTTTTTAAAACATCCGTTTACCATTATTGTTGTATCTCTCCTGGGGTGTTTTAATTTAGATATTGACTTTGTGTATGTTGTACGGCATTGAGTATACTTGTATGTGATTGGCATTGTGAATCATGGAGAGAAAATTGGAATGATAGGCGATATTCAGCTACAGATACAATACACTGAAGTACATTGTACAATCCATTATGTTTGAACTTGATTCTACATGTAAATATACCAGAATGCTACTCATTGTTCTATCAATTGGTCTCTTCATTTCTGAACACTGCCAGGCTTTTTTTGTCCAATAAGCACTGGTAAGTTGATGGGTTGCAGGAGAACGTCATTCATGACTTTGTTTGACTTGATATTAAAGCAAAATGTGTAATCTATTGTCAAAGAAATCAAACTAGAGCTAGAGGATACTGAACGCTAAGCCGTATGTCAAGACAATGAAATATATATTGACCTAACTTGTGACCCAGCTGAAAACAATGATTATACTACTAAAAATTTAGTATGGCTGCATTTCGTAAAGAAACAAATTTGACTGCAATAGCACAATAACACTTTGTACATAGACATTTGACTGGTGTTTAATCCCTTATGTCTTACATGTTTTTTCCAATCGAAAAGGAAGACCAATAGATTTGCTGGCCTAACTGACACGGCAATCTCAACCTTCACGTGCATTTACATTTTCTGGGTATTGTACGTAAGTACCTCCATTTCAGGTTTTCACATTCATTCGTTAGATGTACATTGTGCTGTAATTGCAGTCTACATTTGTACTTTATAGTTCGTCATTCTATTGCTCTACATATGCCCTTTATAAAATGATATATAAGATTAGTACGTATGACCTAATGTTATCACCTATTTGATACTAATACGTTAATTAAAATACCACCATTGTAATGCACGTAAAATTGTGGAGTTGCATTTCTTGCGCATAGGTATTTACTATAAAAGATTTTGTGGCTTTGCTATATTGTTCTTTTGTTCACTGTTAACACATGGAATGCAATGCTTCCAAACAGTTTTCAATGTGATCAATACTTCCAACGGTATTTGAATGGTACAGATGATTTCCAATGTAACCTGTACTAGTGGTGCGGGTATGCAGAAGGAAATATATATGAGAATAAAATATTTTAAAAATCCCTATTAGATAAACAAAAAGAAAAGATTTCGAAATATAAGACATTCAAATAAGTTGTGACTGTCCATCAGGATTTAGATATGTTGCATTTGTTATGGAGGTATTTGGCTAGGTAAGCCTAAATGTTTTTCTGCATAATGCAAAAATCTGCGCATAAAAATATGTATTACTATACTCCATATTTCAAGGAATTTCATAATAGTGCAGTAAGTACGCATTTGGAGGGGAGGGGATAATTCTCCAAATGATTCGGTAATAGTGATTTTTCCATCTGATAAAAATACTTTTTTTTTTGCTTGAAAAACAGTGGGTGCTGTCTCTAGATTTCTGCCAATTCGTAGTTCTTTAAAGATCTTAATTGAATGTTGACATGGTATCATTTAAATGAGCAAAAGGTAAGTAGTGAATGGGAACTAGTACATGTGTTTACTACAATAAGCATGCATTAACTTTGGAATCAAAGAAATCTTACAAAGCACTAATACTATATGTAGCAAGTAGCAGATCAGTATTATATTGTTTTGTAGTATCTAATCAAAAGAATATATATGATATATGATATGATATGATATGATATGATATATGCTATAATGTTCAAGGCTAGGATCTTTCATTACTTGTATAACTTTGACAACATTCTGGTGCTGCTATAATGTTGTCCTGACGTCATAAGGCTGTTCTGCTGACATCACGTGCATCATCATCTTACTGGTTCACATTGTAATCTGCAAGAGGGGTATGAAATGTTTGTAATAACATACATCTAAGACATAGAATGTCCAATTCTTATTGCAACATGTCTATCGTTCTAGCATCGTTCTCTTGTAGTTCTAACTAGTGTCCGAATGAGTAGTAGAATCTGACCAAAATAAAGTAAACAGTTCATTTTCCACTAAAAATCCAGTTGTGAACTGTGAAGGTCCAGCAAGAATAGCACTTGGGTCTTCGTTAACTCAACTGGATATTAGGTTCTCTGGCCAAACGATTACTTTGACGTTTATCATTCTCCTATTCTGGTACATTTTTACAATTTTCTGCAGCACACATAAGAGTCTAGCACAGACTATGACTTGACCTGATCTGTCTAGTAAAATGATTCAACTCGTTGGAGTCTCAGCTTTCTAATTTCTGGATGTGACACATGAAGACAGTGATATAATTGTATATAATGTGATATGTGCCTAATGAATCATGGCTTTGGCCAAGGTGCGCTACATTGCAAGAACAATATGGTCATAAACTGAAGTCTTGGAGTACATGCAATTTGTTTAAAGTATCAATAAGCTTCTTGCTCACCGAACTGGCAGATGAAGGGCAGGCTCACACCGCAGTCCATGGGGTCCCAGTGCGACTGGCGCCGAGTCCTCCGCAGTACCACACAGTCCATGTCCACGTGAGCACTGTCGGACCGGAAGTTACGATAGCTTCCCAGCGGGGTCCCGTCATTCCACATGAACTCACCCTCCGTGTTCATGTCATCCAGGCCAATCCAGTACTTCCTATGACGAAAAGTGATTGAATATATTGAAGGCAGATGTCGGGGTTTCTTTTTTAAGAAAACGAAGAAAGCTATTGCTATCATTTGTCAACTAATAAAAAAATAAGTGTATCGATGATAAATCTTATGTATCATTCACAGAAAATATGCCAGACGGAAAGATGAATGATAAGTAAAGGAATACAATACAGCTTGCCTAATTCGTTCTATTCTAATTGTGTAGAGTATGTCAGATTGGTTGGTCCTTTGGTTATTTGGGCCAGTACAAGTATTCTTCCGAGAAAGACCTCACAACGTTAAAACCTTCTTTCTACTCCAATGGCAAGTTAGGTTTCCAAATTACTTTTTAAAAGTCAGTTCTAAAAGAAATGTAAAAAAAAAGATGTTTGATAAGCCACAGATTAGAAGTGAAGGCATTACAAGATGACGAATTCGAAAGCATGGGACTAGATGAATATAATTATCACTTCACGTTACTATCATTTGATGTTTGGAGAATCTCTGATCTTGATGTCGATTCTAATGACTTTAAAAAGTGTTAACTGATACTTGTGTTATTTACCATGGTCTCTTGCCTCTACCGTTCTTCAGGTGGTTATTGATGAATTCCTGCACACCAGGATCTTTGATCAGAGCCAACGTCCCGCCGTTGGACTCGCATTCTTGTCGGGCTGCCCGGTAGTCCAGCCGCCCGTTGATCCTGGCAGAGGCCCAAAAGCAGTGGTCTTGGTACCTGCGGAAGGTCCTGGCTGGGCTCAGGCCAGGGTACAGGTCCGAGCAATCTGAGATGGGCAAGATTCCTCATTTGAATAACATACATATCATTATGAACATCTCAAGCTATCTGCATGCCTAAAATGATACCAATCCGTCAATCCTTTCTGCAGTTATCCTCTTTGGAATTTCTTGGAAAAAAACGCCCCTGCAGTTCCTAAATTATATGTTAGGGGGCTGAAACTTGCCCCACTCTGTCTTGACACTGCAATCTATCTACCAGCCAAATGTCAAGACTATATCAAGTCCAGGACAAAAGATACATAGAAAAAACTATGATATAATATTCTCATTTCTTGTGCAAATGTACTTCTATTTTGCATAATTAGTATGTCATTTTGTACAACATTGTTTAAGGTATCTACATCTACAAATATTATGAAAATCCGTTGTTCCCTTCTTGAGTTATCGTCTTCAGAACTTTTTGACAAAAAATACTCCTGCTATCCCAAAACTAGACGCTAGGGGGCCCAAAGTTATGTCACTAATTTCTGAACACAAGAGCTATCTAACACCTTAAAATCGTGACCATAGTTTGTTCAGAACATGAGATAGCAAACCCGGAAGTTGCACTGCAGTACCAAGGGAAGCCACTAGGGGCCAAATCTAATAATTTCCAGCTTTCATTACACACTACCAACACACCAAGTATGAAACCAATAAACCCAGCCGTTCTTGAGTTATCTTGTTTGCTCACAGACACACAGACAGGCACACAGACAGACACACAGACAGACAAACGAAGGGTAAAATATAACCTCCATGACATTTCACGGAGGTAATAAACATTGTAGGGAATACGGACACTGTAGAGATACTAAAAAGTAGAGAGGTACAGACGTTCTTTTACGAAACTCTAGATACTCCTTAACTGGCACCTATAGGGACTTGAACGGGGGACAGACTTATTTTGGTATCATAGGAGCCTGTTTATAGGAGATAAGAATAAAATAAGTAACTTAGATTTTACCTGGACAGGACACCCCTGTATCACAGTCCTGTGACTCCTGATCTGGTCCATCACAGTCCGCCCCACCGTGAGCTGGTGCAGGATTGGTGCAGGTTCGGTCCCGAGTCTGCTCACCAACTCCACATGTCACACTGCAGTCAGACCATGGGCCCCAGTCAGACCAACCGCCATCAACTACAAGGAAAATAAATTCTAAGTTTGCTGAAACAAACTGGAAGTATGTTGAGAAGGAGTACTCAATTTGCTCATTGATTTGCATCTATAAGGACTTGAACAGGAGGAAACGTATTTTGCTTTCATTGGAAACATCTTATTGGAGATTAGTGTGATATATGTCTCGACGAAAAATGGAAATATTGTTTTGGGCGTACCTGTATGCGTGTCTGTGTGTGTTTGTGTGTGTCTGTGTGTATTTGCCTTTGTATTTGTAGTAATTTTCATAAGCAGAATATTTCATGAAAAGGTCAAGTCTCCAACATACGTATGGACGACTCCCTGTATAGATACATCATTTTTATGAACTTTTAATGTATTTATGATACCATTAGTATGGAGGCACAGAAATCGTAGGGGATACGAACACTGCAGGGATACGAAAAGAGTGCAAACGTTATTTTACGAAATTCCAGAAACTCCTTAGCTTACACCTGGGACTTAAACGGGGGAGACTTATTTTGATATTATTTGAGACTATTTATAGGAGATAAAATTCATAACTCAGATTTTACCTGCGCAGGACACCCCTGTATCGCATGCTTGTGTCTCCTGAGCCAGCCCATCACAGTCTGCCCCACCGTTAGCTGGTGCAGGGTTGGTACAGGTTCGGTCCCGAGTCTGCTCACCAACTCCACATGTCACGCTGCAGGCGGACCATGATCCCCAGTCAGACCAGCCGCCATCAACTACGTGGAAAACAATTCAGGCTCTCTGGTATAAACTGAGAAACAATTTGCTGCATGAGAAAACTGAAAAGACTTTTTGACTTGCATTCATAAGGACTTGTGCAGGGAAATCTTTTTCTTGACAATCACCGTTAGATGTAGGCAAGTATTGTATAGCTATACAGTATAGGGTAAAGCTACCTGGACAGGACTCTACTGTGTTGCACGCTTGTGTTCGCCCTAATGGATTAAATATTTATTATGATTGAAGCATGGTGACATTCATCAGGGTACAGGAGCCAAAAGTGTGCTTTTTTGGTAAAAAAGGCCCCAAATCTCAAAATTAAGCATTTTGTTGTACTGTATGCCAAAAGTGTTAATAGATCTATGTGCCACATGGTGTGCGTATATGTCCAAGGCACTCCTATACCAGCCGAAAATTGATGCGCGCGCAGATGTCATCCATATTATCAAATCAACATGACCTTAGTTGCTTTGTCTTTAAAATGTGCCCCTCCCCAATCAATTTGAAGTGGTTTTTGCCAGCATAACTTGAAATGCACATTTCCAAATACACATCACAGATGACTGTGAGCAAGAAGCATATGAACTTGCTATGATGCTTTTGACAGAGCAGCAACTGGTACAATTAGATCAGTACATTTTCATTTTCGTCAATTGTTAAAGACTAAAGCAGTCCATGAGACAGTTTGATCTTTGTAATTTCTGTTAACATTTTAAACTGTGTGATAAACATTTGTGAACCATTGGTTCAAATGTTCGTTTCAAATCTTGTGGCCGAACTTAGCACAATCTCCAACCAGATTCACGGTGGCGTAATATAAATATATAGTATCAAACCTTCGGCGGTAAATGGCAAGCTAATTAACCTTCTTGGCTGGCTTTGATAGTATATTACGCCATTGTAGGATCTGCTTGGAGATTAACTAAAGTACAGGGTTTACAATAACATGTTGGATGGTATGATACTGTTTTTTTGCATCAGAAAACTAAAAGGTACCAAATACACTCAAGAAAATATTTTTGATATAGATTTTACTATATAGTAGTCAACAACTCTAATTCCTGTACTTTCCCAAACTCGCCTTGGGTGATTTCTAGCTAGTGCTCTGTGGAGGGAGGCAGACGAAAAGAAATCGTGGCTGCACCCACAACCACCAACCTCCACATCCCCCAACCTCCAAATCACCATAGGCGAGTTTGGGAAAGTACAGGAATTAGAGTTGTATCTTGGTAGGTACTAGGCCTATACCTACTGCAGTCTTCATCTGAATCATGAATCTCTAGTTCGAAGCTGGGAAACTGTACATCACTCACCACTCATCGCACCGGCACCGCAGTAGACCAGGCTGCACACAGGAGTCGCGGGGAGTTTATACACGAAGTAGCCGCCACTGCAGGCCCGCACCTGGATGGTTGTGTCCCACCTACATGTGTTACTGCCCCAGAAGGCACACGCCTGGCGGGAGACTTCACCGTCAGCAAGGGTGGGATGTTGTCCGTTCATCCACATCGGGGCGTCGGTGCCGCACCTGTGCACGCTCGGTGGTGCCTGTGTCGGCATGGCTTCTCCCGCTGCACCCGTGAAGCGGTACCACTCTCCGGCAAACCCATTGTCACACATATTCTGGGTACCGTCGTTGGTCTGTTGGACGTTCCGCCATGGCTCATTCAGTTCAATGTAGTTGCTGGGCATGCACGGATCTGAAGAAACAGGAATGGGTAGAATTGATATTGGGAATCGGTCCTCCAAAATTAAAATGTAAAGCTGTGTGAATAGGCTAAAGATAGGTTGTTAGAACTGGTTTTAACACTTCGCTACAGGTCCAATACTTTTTTAGCCGGAAAGTAGTTAAAAATCCCACAGGGAATCAATCTTAAATGATGTGCAGTACTAGCCAGTTCATTGCACAACGGATAATCGCACACTTCTGTTAATTGTACGAAGTCCCCGAATCCAATGGTGATGCGGTCCAGCTTAGTAACTTCGATTTGTTGCACCATTCGGATAATTGCACGAAATGCACTGGCACATTAGGGTGTGCAATTAAGCGACTTCCACCCGCATTTACAAATCCAAGTGCCAAAATTCAGATCATTTGGTTTAGATACCAAGAGATAGATAAGTGGATATACCAGTGAAAAAATATCGGAAAATGTTTTTTTTTTTTTAAATCTGTAGTCGACGTATACCCAAGTTCTTCGGCAACATAAATAACTCAAAGCTGTTCGTTTGATTTGGTTTGGGTCAAAGTCAATTTAACCTAGCCCTCAATTTAACCTAGGCCTCTCCAAACGCCAGTGTTACGCACCCGAAGCAGGATGGCAGAGCCGTCTAGGGAGCTGATCTGGTACTGCAGGCGTGGGTTCAAACCTGGGTTCAAACCAACTTCTAACAAAGTGTTGTTTCTTTGTTCATCAAATCCCATGCTGCTTTTTTTAAGTAAACAAACTGAAGACTTTAACCGCTCTCTTTTATTTGATTTTATTAAAATCCAGGCTTTCTTTTCAGGATACGCACCGGCCAACTTTGTTTTCAAAAGCTTTCTTGTTTGGTTACAAAAGTTGATGTAAAGATGGAGTGGTAGAGGTTTGGGCTCCCTAGCAGCTTGCTCTGGAACTGCAGGGACTGTTTGTTAAAATCTTCAAGAGGAGTACTTGAATAAAGGATTCTATGATATTTGGCAATGTATGTAGCTTAGACAGAGATGTACACAATGAAATTACCTTACCTTGACCAGTGACGCCAGTGCCCATAGCGATGAGGACTAGCAGCCCCACAGATACCGACACTCGTCGGTCCATCATGTGTCAGGTTAGGTCACCTGGAACAAAAGTCACATTATCTCACTGAAGTTGCGAGACGTTGGCAGACGGCTGCTGCATTCTACGTATACAGTGAATTTGTCTTACCCTTGAATTCGCAATGATAATATCATACAAAACGTTCAAGTATTGACTAAAAGAACAACAAAACACACAAAGCGTAAAATGATTCATTTTGTATCAATGAAATTCCTCTCTCGCGCATGCTTTACCCTGGGAGCCAGGCAGGACCGGGTAGCTAGCGAGTTTTGTTCTGGGAGTCAAGGCAGTCAGCCAGCGGATCTCACATTAGCGCCCCGGGGAGTTTAAGCCCGAAGAAGTTTTCGCTACCTTTAAAAAGGCAGGTGGACCTTATCGGGCTTAAACTCCCCGGGCGCTAATAGGAGATAGGTGGGCCTGACTATCTTGTGCCACCGAATAAACTGTCCTAGCTGCCCGATCCCGGCGCGGCTGGCCCCCAAGGTAGCATGCTTGTTCGGGAGACGGTCAGTGTCCACCCTGCAGTTTCCAGCCATGTGTTAGGAGTACTTTGCACCCATACATCTGAGAAATACGTTGTGTTCTCAACGTTTCTCGTTCTTGTCTTGTTAGCCCTATACCGTCCCTTGCATTAATTTTACCTGTTTGCCACTGACCCTTAAGGCCCCCTCTCACTTGACGTGCGGCACGCTTGCGGCATTGCTGCGTTCGGAAGATGCTCAACGAATTTCAGAGATAAAGAACGAATTTTCTTACTTGTTGTGTATTTTGTGGTCTTCTATGTCACACTTTTACGTATTGCGCAATATCTGAATTATAACAAATCGGAGAAAATAACAAAACAGTACCGCAGTGAACGAACGCAGCAATGCCGCAAGCGTGCCGCACGTCAAGTGAGAGGGGGCCTTTAGCAACACTTCTCTTCTCTATCATCCTTAGTGCCACTTAAAATCCTTGAAAAATCCTTCTTTTCCTTGTTTTACCTAACCAGGAGACTTTTTGAGTTAGAAGGGACAGGTAGGGTCTAAGCTTTACTGTTTTAGTCCAAATTTGTATTCAGTTCAGCAGTTTAGTTGGCGTAAGGACAGATTTGAGTTGTTGGGTGCTACCGGTTGAATCAGGAGGGTCAAAGGTAAGGTTTCTTTCAAATAAACACAGAGGACACAGAGCGAGCTTTTCTCGGAGTTTGAGCCGAACAACCCCCTGTTTTCTTTCAATGGTTATATACTAGATCCAAGTGACTTTCTGTTGGAGAAAACATTTTAAGATTGAAATGTGAGATAGTACTTTCATTGTATTTTAGCATGTTTTCCAATGGACAGCCCTAACTTCGTGGCGTCGGGCGTGGCATAACTGGTAGCGCGTTCGGCTCGGAATCTTGAGGTCCTGAGTTTGATCCCCGCCGTACCCCCGACGTTGTGCCCTCCTCACTTCACCCAGGTGTGAAAATGGGTACATGACTTCGGTCGGGGAGGTAACGGACTACCTTTACCTTCTGTAGTGTGTATGTGGCACTGCTAATATAAGTTACAAGACTTGAGTGCAGTGCCACATCGTCTTCGTCTGTCCAAAAGCAAATAGAAAAAAAATTCGATGTCTGCCCATACGCCGTCTTGACTGACACCACCAAGGCCACTCCTTTTACTCATTATTCAGTTCAGTGTGCATTATGACAGAGTAGATAATTGGCCGGGCATTTAAGTGCAAATAAAATCACGTAGTTAGCGGCCTCGAACTCTGACCCCTCGTGGCTAGAGCTAGAAACCTTCACTTCGGTGGCCAGTCAGGATATACTCGGAGTACGTCGCAGTACTCGATCAGTCAGAAAACCCCTAGTGTAGCCTCGATCAATGTTTCATCATTTAAACTACTAAGGCCACTCCTTCATCCACTCATAATTCAGTTCAGTGTGCATTATGCGCAGAGCACATATTTAGACTCGAAGGCCACTCCAAGGTTACTGGTTACATATGGCTCTAATAGTATGTCTTCTCCCCATGTGGACTGCTCACGAAGAGTGAGGAATAACTGACCCAATAGAAAAAGCAGGGTTACGAAGGAAGTCCAGGAAATTTCCCAACCCGTCTAGATTTAGACCGGAATGTATAGTGCCAAACTTCAGTAAAACAGACTACTGAACGTCCTGCATACCAAGGGTGCATGAGAAGACAAAAGAGCCGTTGTGAAGATGACCTCGCGTTTTTAGATGCCTAAGGCTGTGTGTGCGAATTTTAAGTTTATTGTGCACGAGGCTTGTAGCTCTGAAATTTCTCATGTCGGGAGGCAGCCAGGTAAAGACATTAGTTAGAAGAGACTGGCATGAATATCCCACTGGGCCCACCAACGTATAGGAATGTACCGTGAGCTGGCGCAATTCCAATTGTGATTCTTTTTACAAAGGAAGTTTATTAAGTAACTAAGCAAGTTAAATAAAAACGCAAGTGGCAATCTTTTTGACACATTTTAACAATTCACGTTGGTTGACATTCATCGACTAAGCTGCAATTTGAAAAAAAAAACTTGTTCATCTTGCCTTGAAACGCATATGCGCCGCACGTCAGTGTGACCGCAAGGGGAAAACAAGTGAAAAGGGGCACAAAGGTACCGCAGTGAAATGCCGCCGACGAGTGAGCTGCCCGCTTAAGCTAAGGGCACAACCCGCCATACGTGCAATTATAGGTACGTTTTATGGGAGGCCACGTCCGCCACGTATTTCTGAAAACGTGGGGAACGACTGGCAAGAGCAGGGAGGGAGTACGTCAACGCACGGTTGCGCAAGGTTGCCCGATGGCACACAAAGTTTTACCTGCAGGTTAAGTTCTACGGCGTGTCTGCGTGCTCCCAAATCCGTCAGATTCCCTACGAGTTCGTACGGAGGCGGTACTTACCACTTACGGATACCAAAAGGTTGCCCACGTTTTGGCACGTAGACAGCACGTTTTGGCACACGTGTACGGCCTTGTTGTGCCCTTAGCTTAAAGTGAGTTAGGCGTTAGGTACTGACACCTTCCGAACTTTAAACAGTGTAAAGTATTTCTGAGAGATGTACATGTAGTTTGATCATAGGTTCTGTGATGTGACCACAGCTCACGATTAGCCATAAAAATCGTCGCAAACCGTCTTTCTTTCCAGCGGCAGGACGTTCGACCATGACCACATCAGGTTGTCTGATTAGATTGGACTTGTTAACAGTCGACCTCCAGCATAAAAAAAAATCGCTGAGGACGTTCTCTTCATATCGGGAAGAAACAAACAACAACACATTGTCCAGAGCTGTGCACGTTGTTGTTTGTCTTCTTCTACGGGTCGGTGCGTAGGAAAATAGCGATATGTACCCACAGTCAAGCGCTGACCGCACAAATAGCTCTGTTACTTCTCTGCACTGTACAGTAGACCACGTAACGTTACGTCTTTCAATAGCACGGGACAATGAGAAATATCATGATGTGCCGTGTATAGTCGAGCGCTGGCTGTAGAAATGACAGTCAAAGTGTCTCTGTCACAATTCCCCGCTGCCAGTAGACTCCCTTGCAGTCTTCGAACTTGGCTGGTTTTTATTGGAGTGGGGGGGGGGGGGGGTGAGCAGACTCGCTATCACGGCAAACTCCCTTTCACAGCAAACTCCCTTCCTCGGGAAACTCCCTTTCCCGGCACAAGAGAACCAAGCCAACGTTGAAAATCCCCCCCCCCCCATAAAAACCAGCCCCGTTCGAAGACTGCAAGGGAGTCTACGCTGCTAGGGGCTAATTTTCCTCAGTCGGGCGGTTCGCTCGGGGAAACCGTCGAAGCGTGTTCTCCTTGTATCGGTGGGACAACTAGCGGCAGCAAAGGGGAAATCACCGGGGCACGTTCCTTGCGTGTCGGCAGCACGGCAGACCACGATGTACAGTCTAACCTACCCAATACGACCACTGGAGGACCGGACAAAAGTGGTCGCTTTGAAGAGTATCAACCCACAACATACCCGAAGCATAGTACAAATGGTTCCCGTGTATTTAATGGTAAATAACTAGCACACGCACGAAAAGAAGTCAGCGAGGTGTTATTTTTTCTTTACTTAGGATTTCCGCCGGGTAAAATTATAGTAGTATTATTACTAATAGCTTTTTTTTTCATTTTGTGTGAATTTTATTAATTTGGTACATCATTACAAAAGTCAAAGGCTAGTAGAGGACTGAGAAGCGACTACCCCGTCTGGTATGTACGCAGGCCCTTGGCCCGCTGGCTTCACTACCGAAATGACACACCCAAGCACGTGCACCCACCGCTTATCTTTATTTTGAAAATAGAATCGAATAGCAGCCAAAATTGCGCTAGTTATCATCGAAAACCGATGACACCTCAAGCTTGAAAAGGATGCGTTCGTTATGGGCAGGATTTTGGTCCTGTGCGGTCCCAATTTTTTGGCGGTCGCGCTAGCCAGTGGTCTTCTTGAAAAGGTCGCTTAATGCTTAGGTCGATGGAGAGATTTTTGGGACCGAGAAAAAGCGGTCATAATGACCAGGCTTGAAGAGGTGGTATCTTTGTCAGGATTGACTATATCTACTCTCTATGCAGAGATTCGGCTTCGGGTGTTTTTTACGTGTTTTTGTCGTCGAACAAAAAGAAAACAGTAGAAAATGGAAAGCCACACAAAAATGCCTAGAAGTTAGAACACGTAAAAAAGCAGCCGGAGCTAACCTCTGCTTGGAGAGTACAAAGCACAATGTAAACATGTCATCTCAGGATTCGCGCACAGAAGCAACGATATATAGCGATGTGCTCACAGGCGAGCTTCGGCCGCAGGAAATTCGCAGAGGCGAGTCTCCTGTGACTGAAGAAAGCAAAACGAGCGATGATATGAATACTTGACTCACAGTTGTGGGTTCTTGGGCTATCCCGGTTGGGACGGGGTCCTAATGTGCAGGTGCTGACCAAGATACAAAGTAGGGACGTCTCCAAGCCTATGGCCCCACCGCAGTCTGCCGTAAGCCACGGATCTGTCCAGCTTTTCTAGCCTCATAAACTTGTTTACGCCACAAACGAAGGACACGTCTTGACATTTAAAGAGGGCGTGTCTGAATGACATCATGTTTATGGCCCCCTTGAGTAGGTGTTTTTTAACGAATTGATCAAAGCAGGGCCATTAGACCACTCTAAGGCAATGGACTAAGATGATCGAAATGATTGCACATGAACATTTGTAATGAAGGCTCGAAAGTTGTAGACAGGAGGGAAACAGTTGTGCCGAGAGAAATCCGGGGAAAGAAAACCTAGTGTTGCGCTGAAACGCTCTAGCTCTCAGTGGAGGGACAAGTAGTTTGAGATCATTGGAAAGCAATGGAAGTACCGTTAAAAAGGGACAGGGATACAACGTGTAGCCAGGGTCAAGCTTATTATTAGATGCCAATGGCCATAGGTCTGTGATTTGGTGTGGTTTGGAGCACCTCGAGCTCTATGGTAGTAGGTTAAAAATCATCTTTATTACACACAAGATGACTACATACATGTATATATTACAGGCTAAAACCTAGGACAGCTCTTTGTCTAGATCTGTTCTCTAGGAGGGCGCAAGGTATTAAAAGAAGTACAGTGACAAATTAAAATCGTTTAAAAACATTAACGTCACATTTCATAACATTTTTGGCCCAGATACATCATAAAATTTAGACCCAGATACAAACTAGTTTCTGTAGATAAACAGTCCTGAAGTACAGTCCCAAGTAGGTGTGTTTCGGGCACAGTACATAGCATAGGATGCACAGAGTGCGCACTTTCCCAGTCTACTTTCAAGATGTCTCACTTCACGGTCTTTGTAGCTGACCGGACAGAGTGACTTCAGCTTTGCAGTGTTCTCGCCGTTAATCCAACCTCTGCTCCCTACCTCAACTGTAACAAGGCTAGCCCTGTAACTACTGTGCGAGTTTATTTCATTGATCAGACATTCGTATTTGGCCACATAATGAAGACCTCTGGCCACCGGCACTAACCTTTTATCGGAGTGTAAAGCCTTTGTGTGGTTTTGAAGTCAGGGGTTACACAAGGCCATGTCAATGAAATTACAAGGAAGGCTACAGAAGAAAGCAACAAATTTGTTAATTTTAGATGTCATTCAGTTGTCGTAATCACAACTAGTGTGATGGCAACGAGGATGAACGAGACATGTTGAAGAGGAGGGCGAAAATCTAGTTGTTTGACATTAAAATGTTACCATGTCATCAAGCAGTTGTCTAATGGATTAGAAGTCGATTGAAGAAGGCAGTTGCTTTTAGCATCCGGACCCATTGTTTCACCGAATGAACGCGTCTCCAAGTTTTTCCAGTGGCTAAGTTCAGCTAATTTGGTTGGAGAAGATCATGAATAAGAGATACCGAGAACATGCTAACGTTAGGGATTCCGTATGTGTGACATATTTCACTTGGGATTAGTTTAAACATAGTAAGTCTAAGTTTACGTTAACATCCTTGCCGCACTAGTCCACTGGTAGTGGAGTATGCTTATCTTCCAAACTCTTTCTCCTAAGTGCTGGGTGCAAAGACAACAGTCTCTACCATTTTCCAAGTCTAAGTGACATTTGGCTTGAACCCCTACCACCCTAATACAAAGCGAGTCATTTCACACATCGTAAAGTTAAGTATGGAAATTATGGCGTAATTTAAGGTGCGCTCCCACCGCACTATTGTCAAGCTTGCGGCACTGCGGGGTTCGAAAAATACTCAACGAATTTCACAGATAAAGAATGGATTGTCTTTCTTTTTTTTTGTATTTTTGTCGTCTTCCAAGTCATACATTTACGTATTACGTAATATCTAAATTATAAAAAATCGGAGAAAGTAACAAAACAGCACTAGTGACGCAGTGAACGAACCCCGCAGTGACGCAAGCTTGACACAAGTGCGGTGGGAGCGCACCTTTACATAACTCTGCACCGACCCCCCCGCTGTGACTGTGTGGTCTCGCTCCTTTTCAAGGCCTACGTGTGATTATGGTCTCTCCAACTTTCACACGACATCATGCGAACCACTGACGACTTATTCTACTGTAGAATCTTTGTGTGGTTAACTTTTTTTTTGTAGGATTCAGACAATGTTTCCACGTAATTAAAAGTCATTGAAGAATCTTTATGTCTTTCTTGAACTTTCAACCATTGTGTGACCATAGCATCATACGCAGTTGCACTGGGTAATGCCAACAATTTGCCCGCTCAAAACAAGCTGAACATTGCTTAGGTTATTGCAAAATGAGTAGATATGTCCTTAAAGTCACTGCTGGGATAGCCTTATCGCTAGACCCACCGCCAAGTGGTGCATATCTACCTTCCCAGAATGCACCAATACACATTCAACAATACACCTCCCAGATGGCTTACTGTGGTTCACAATCATATGGATTTCTTATGGTACCTTTCAAAATACAGCATCATAGTACAATATTATCAGCAAATCTTTATTTTCTTTAATTGTCAACAGACTCAAATGGTCCATGAGAATGTCCGATTTTTGTTACTTTTGTACAACACTTAATAAATTGTGTGATAAACATTGATGCAAAGATTCACGTTAATAATTGTGCCCAAACTTCACCAAACAGCAGTGTTATTCTGAAAACACTATTGATTGATGATATCATACTACTTGCGCATCAGAAAAACACAAAAGCACAAAAAAGCACCCATGGGAAAGTAAAGAAAATGATATTTGATATATTGTTTTGGAATAATTGTCGACAAATATCATTTTTTTTACTTTTCCATGAGTGCTTTTTAGTGCTTTTATGTTTTTGGTAGGGCTGCGCTCGTCCTACAGGAGCA
>NC_049980.1:7646062-7660003 GCF_000003815.2 Branchiostoma floridae | reverse complement strand
AGTAAGCCATCTGGGGTGTGTATTGTTGGATGTGTATTGATGCATGCTGGGACCCACTTGACCCACCGCGTTACGCGCTAACCTACGACGACAAAGGATAAGCTCGGCCGGGGGAGCCAAGCGCCCGCTGCCCGAGTTGGCCGATCTGATCGCGCGTAAGATAGTTGAGGTCGTGTGCCAACTGTGGTGCCGGGGGCAAATGGCTTCCCTGCCGATTGATTTAGCATGTAGCACCGTCGGTCTGGCAACCAGGCTACCACAGTGGATACCAGTAATACCAGCGAGAAGCAACGAAATGCAATGTAAGAATCCGCGACCTAAATGTCAGTATAGATGTGCATCATTGTATCCTGATGATGATCGTCAGCATACCTACTAGCTATTGTTGCAGGTAACATCTTAAACTAATCTCTGTAAGAATTTCGCTGTGCACTGGGAAACCGGACCCTTTTCATGAGCTAACAAGTCACACACTGCATGTTGAAGGCTGGGCGACAACACTGAGAACAAAAAGAAGATTAGCGGAAACCCCTCTTTAGCAATTTTCCAAGTAATTAGATTACAGGTGTTTGAAAAGCGTCACTTACCGGCCAGGTACCATTGTTCGCTAGTGGATATGGCGCCTGTGCCATATTACGACCTGCATATTACGACCATATTGTAACGTGTAGATAGCAATCTTCGCTACTCTCCAACTTTAACCTCACGCAATTGCAAGGTTTCATTAATCATTTTACTTGGTCTCTCCCCAAAACATCGCGCGATTTCCCAAGGTTAAAGTTCAATTTACACATGGTGCCAACAAACATCATTTTAAAATCTTCTGTGATCTATAACCTAAATCACAAACTTTGTTTGTCGTAATCCTAATCCACGAGACGCGAAATCCAGTCATCACTTCGATTATATTAGGTATATAAGTGTCGAGGCCATTCTATCCGCTAGGTGAATTACGTACACAGTTTCACCTTATACCCTTCGAGATCTGTCAAGGCCACCCGCCATGTTCCTTTACGCTCACATATGCACATATCAATCATACTCCTAAACGTCCTGGAAATCATTTCTTTTCATTTACTGAATCCATAATCTTGTAAGAACATGGCTGCCATTTGATGATCATCGAATCTGCAAACTTCGACCGAGCAAAATAAAAACGGTGATACTTACCCTGCCACGCCACCTAGCGATGGTTCGTTGTGATTGACAAGCCGTACACTATGACTAGCAGGAAGGCATGAAAATAAGGTATACCTTAGAGATGACATGCCATGTTTCTCAGCGCCCTTCACACTTCAATGTATGTGGAGACGTTTGAGATCGAGAGAAAAAGATTGAATTTGTATGACCTATGACTTCATAAACTGAAAACGATCCATGATGTACAACTCTAACCTGAAAGATGACAGAAACAAACAGTTACAAACAACCTTGAATGAAATTCGATAAGTTGCCCTTATAGAATATGTAAATTGACGTGGAGGTCAAGGGACTATGTAGGTAGGTAAATTTGGTAATGATTTGCTCACAAATCACCTAATTATGTTGGTCATCGAATACCTACCTGGCAGTCCCTGCCCCCTTGTTGCATCATCCATCAGAGATCATAACATAAACGTATACTGCAGCTCTATGCAAGCAGCAAGGGGGCCAAAACTTACACCACTGACTCCCTGCCCTAAGTACTATCTACCTATGAACAGCTTTACGTAGTTAGTCTACATCCCTAACAAGATGCCGTAAATCAAATCTAAATCCGTATACATGTGCGCGCATTGTCTCCTCATGGCTTTCAAGAAGGTGTGGATGCTATCACCGAAGTTTTCCTGCTTCATTGTCCATAGTACACTTTCAATCGCTACTGTGGCGATCGGACAGTCCTCGCTAGGTAGCATTGTTATACGACGAGACACCAGGTCTTGGGAAATTCGATTGACCCTGCATGTTCAGGACCCCATACCAATTATTGGTTGACCTTTCAGACAGACATCATCGACTTCTAGTGTGGATGTGCATGTTTGTGTGTGTGTATGTATGCGTGTATGTGTCTGTGTATGTTTGTGTGTGCCTTAACTGAATGTACCACGTTTTGTCTTATTTACATGTATGGTTGGCTTCCTTGGAAATCAACTTTCAAAAGTAGTAGCTATAGGGGCCACCCACCCGTCTTGAGATTAAATGAATGAATAAATTAGAAATCTAGAAGTTGTCTGAGACAAAGTAAATGCCCCCTCCCATCATTAGCTTACCTGTATCAGTCTAGTATCAGGATACTTCACGGCCATTGTAGATGTTTCACTGTCAGATGATTTGCTGCCACTGTCATAATGATAACACTGAGGATGATTCAACGTCAAGATTTAATAGGGCTATGGGAATATGAGTCTTGGCAGCCATAATTTGTGGAAAGCATTTTTTCAGTTCTGATCTCTGACTCTTTTAACTCTAGACTCTGTGAATGGCGAATATCACGTTTTGATTGTATGCCCCAAATATTCTGTTATATGCAATTCACTGTGCACAACCGGGATTTACCTTAATGGACTGAAATATTAAATTCAAATACATTATGACATGTGACAACCCCTGCATGGTGTACATAGGATAATATATTAAAGAATGTCTAGACGCTAGAAATCCCTTAATGATGGTAAAAGATCACTCGCATACGGTAACCATACTGTGCACTCAGGCTTATGTAACTGTATGTAGGTATATATCAGAGGATGCCATGTTTTGTACCCTGTACAATAATTGCGCATTATTATTATTTGTATTAAACATTATATCTCAGTCATGACCACAGCGAATCATTAAACACAGACTGCCCGTATGTGACTGGAGCAGACATAAGAACTGTCGTATTGAGACCCTAAAGGTATTAAGGTTTCCTCCTTAATGATTGAGACCCTAAATATATTAAGGTTTC
Source organism: Branchiostoma floridae (assembly GCF_000003815.2). Lineage (NCBI taxonomy): Eukaryota > Metazoa > Chordata > Leptocardii > Amphioxiformes > Branchiostomatidae > Branchiostoma > Branchiostoma floridae. The sequence continues at coordinate 7,657,074 of NC_049980.1, read as the reverse complement.
TTCCTTAATGATTGAGACCCTGAATATATTAAGGTTTCCTCCTTAATGATTGAGACCCTAAGATATTAAGGTCTCCTTCTTAATGATTGAGACCCTAAGATATTAAGGTTTCCTCCTTAATGATTGAGACCCTAAGATATTAAGGTTTCCTCCTTAATGATTGAGACCCTAAGATATTAAGGTCTCCTTCTTAATGATTGAGACTCTAAAGATATTAAGGTTTCCTCCTTAATGATTGAGACACTAAGATATTAAGGTTTCCTCCTTAATGATTGAGACCCTAAGATATGAAGGTCTTCTCCTTAATGATTGAGACCCTAAAGATATCAAGGTTTCCTCCTTAATGATTGAGACCCTAAAGATATTAAGGTTTCCTCCTTAATGATTGAGACCCTAAGATATTAAGGTTTCCTTCTTAATGATTGAGACCCTAAATATATTAAGGTTTCCTCCTTAACGATTGAGACCCTAAATATATTAAGGTTTCCTCCTTAATGATTGAGACCCTAAGATATTAAGGTCTCCTTCTTAATGATTGAGACCCTAAAGATATTTAGATTTCCTCCTTAATGATTGAGACCCTAAAGATATTAAGGTTTCCTCCTTAACGATTGAGACCCTAAAGATATTAAGGTCTCCTCCTTAATGATTGACACCCTAAATATATTAAGGTTTCCTCCTTAACGATTGAGACCCTAAAGATATTAAGGTCTCCTCCTTAATGATTGAGACCCTAAAGATATTAAGGTTCCCTCCTTGATGATTGAGACCCTAAATATATTAAGGTTTCCTCCTTAATGATTGAGACCCTAAAGATATTAAGGTTTCCTCCTTAATGATTGAGACCCTGAGACCCTATAGATATTTAGGTTTCCTCCTTAACGATTGAGACCCTAAGATATTAAGGTTTCCTCCTTAATGATTGAGACCCTAAGATATTAAGGTTTCCTCCTTAATGATTGAGACCCTAAGATATTAAGGTTTCCTCCCACATTTTCTTCAAGATGCTGGAAGTTCGATCGTATGGGGTCGCTTTGCGGTTACCGAAAGGTTCGCTAGGCGGTAACACGGCGAACCTTCATTCGCTTTCAAGCCCTATAGAAAGGTAAGGAAGTAATTTTTAGTATTAAAATCACTTTTTGTCTTCTCGTGACGGGTTTTACTATCGATTTCTAGTGATAGAAGTAACGCACATTTTCTTCAAGATTCTGGAAGTTCGATCGTATGGGGTCGCTTTGCGGTTACCGAAAAGTTCGCTTAGCGGTTACACGGGCGAACATTCATTCGACTTTCAAGCCTATAGAAAAAAAGTAAGGAAGTAATTTTTAGTACTCAAATCACTTGTCGTCTTCTCGTTACGGGTTGTACTATCGAATTTAAGTGATAGAAGTAACGCACATTTTCTTCAAGATTCTGGAAGTACGATCGTATGGGGTCCCTTTGCGGTTACCGAAAGGTTCGCTAGGCGGTTACACGGGCGAACCTTCATTCGCTTTTAAGCCCTATAGAAAAGTAACGAAGTCATTTTAAGTACTCAAATCACTTTTTGTCTTCTCGTTACGGGTTGTACTATCGAATTCAAGTGATAGAAGTAACGCACATTTTCTTCAAGATTCTGGAAGTTCGATCGTATGGGTTCACTTTGCGGTTACCGAAGAGTTCGCTTAGCGGTTACACGGTCGAACATTTATTCGCTTTCAAGCCCTATAGAAAAGTAAGGAAGTAATTTTTAGTACTCAAATCACTTTTTGTCTTCTCGTGACGGGTTGTACTATCGAATTCAAGTGATAGAAGTAACGCACAATTTCTTCAAGATTCTGGAAGTTCGATCGTATGGGGTCGCTTTGCGGTTACCGAAAGGTTCGCTAGGCGGTTACACGGGCGAACCTTCATTCGCTTTCAAGCCCTATAGAAAAGTAAGGAAGTAATTTTTAGTACTCAAATCACTTTTTGTCTTCTCGTTACGGGTTGTACTATCGAATTCAAGTGATAGAAGTAACGCACATTTTCTTCAAGATTCTGGAAGTTCGATCGCATGGGGTCGCTTTGCGGTTACCGAAAGGTTCGCTTAGCGGTTCCCCGGCGAACATTCATTCGCTTTCAAGTTTAATAGAAAGGTAAGGAAGTAATTTTTAGTACTCAAATCACTTTTTGTCTTTTCGTTACGGGTTTTACTATCGAATTCAAGTGATAGAGGTAACGCACATTTTCTTCAAGATTCTGGAAGTTCGATCGTATGGGGTAGCTTTGCGGTTACCGAAAGGTTCGCTTAGCGGTTACACGGGCGGACCTTCATTCGCTTTCAAGCCCTATAGAAAAGTAAGGAAGTAACTTTTAGTACTCAAATCACTTTTTGGCTTGCCGTTACGGGTTGTACTATCGAATTCAAGTGATAGAAGTAACGCACATTTTCTTCAAGATTCTGGAAGTTCGATCGTATGGGGTCGCTTTGCGGTTACCGAAAGGTTCGCTAGGCGGTTACACGGGCGAACCTTCATTCGCTTTCAAGCCCTATAGAAAAGTAAGGAAGTAATTTTTAGTACTCAAATCCCTTTTTGTCTTCCCGTTACGGGTTGTACTATCGAATTCAAGTGATAGAAGTAACGCACATTTTCTTCAAGATTCTGGAAGTTCGATCGTATGGGGTCGCTTTGCTGTTACCGAAAAGTTTGCTTAGCGGTTACACGGTCGAACATTCATTCTCTTTCAAGCCCTATAGAAAAGTAAGGAAGTAATTTTTAGTACTCAAATCACTTTTTGTCTTTTCGTTACGGGTTTTATTATCGATTTCAAGTGATAGAAGTAACGCACATTTTCTTCAAGATTCTGGAAGTTCGATCGTATGGGGTCGCTTTGCGGTTACTGAAAGGTTCGCGTAGCCGTTACACGGGCGAATCTTCATTCGCTTTCAAGCCCAATAAAAAGGTAAGGAAGTAATTTTTAGTACTCAAACCACTTTTTGCCTTCTCGTTACGCGTTCTTCTATCGAATTCAAGAGATAGAAGTAACGCACATTTTCTTCAAGATTCTGGAAGTTCGATCGTATTGGGTTGCTGTGCGGTTACCGAAAAGTTCGCTTAGCTGTTACACTGGCGAACCTTCATTCGCTTTCAAGCCCTATAGAAAAGTAAGGAAGTAATTTTTAGTACTCAAATCACTTTTTGTCTTCTCGTTACGGGTTGTACTATCGAATTCAAGTGATAAAAGTAACGCACATTTTGTTCAAGATTCTGAAAGTTCGATCGTATTGTGTCGCTTTGCGGTTACCGAAAGGTAAACTTAGTGGTTACACGGGCAAACATTCATTCGCTTTCAAGCCCTGTAGAAAAGTAAGGAAGTAATTTTTAGTACTCAAATCACTTTTTGTCTTCTCGTTAGGGGTTGTACTATCGAATTCAAGTGATAGAAGTAACGCACATTTTCTTCAAGATTCTGGAAGTTCGATCGTATGGGGTCACTTTGCGGTTACCGAAAGGTTTGCTTAGCGGTTACACGGGCGAACCTTCATTAGCTTTCAAGCCCTATAGAAAAGTAAGGAAGTAATTTTTAGTACTAAAATCAATTTTTGTCTTCTCGTTAGGCATTGCACTATCGAATTCAAGTGATAGAAGTAACGCACATTTTCTTCAAGATTCTGGAAGTTCGATCGTATGGGGTCGCTTTGGCGGTTACCGAAACGTTCGCTTAGCGGTTACACGGTTGAACCTTCATTCGCTTTCAAGCCTTTTAGAAAAGTACGGAAGTAATTTTTAGAACTCAAATCACTTTTTGTCTTCTCGTTACGGGATGTACTATCGAATTCAAGTGATAGAAGTAACGCACATTTTCTTCAAGATTCTGGAAGTTCGATCGTATGGGATCGCTGTGCGGTTACCGAAAAGTTCGCTAGGCGGTCACACGGGCGAATCTTCATTCGCTTTCAAGCCCTCTAGAAAAGTAAGGAAGTAATTTTTAGTACTCAAATCACTTTTTGTCTTCTCGTTACGGGTTGTACTATCGAATTCAAGTGATAGAAGTAACGCACATTTTCGTCAAGATTCTGGAAGATCGATCGTATGGGGTCGCTTTGGCGGTTACCGAAACGTTCGCTAGGCGGTTACACGGGCGAACCTTCATTCGCTTTCAAGCCTTATAGAAAAGTAAGGAAGTAATTTTTAGTACTCAAATCACTTTGTGTCTTCTCGTTTCGGGTTGTACTATCGAATTCAATTGATAGAAGTAACGCACATTTTCTTCAAGATTCTGAAAGTTCGATCGTATGGGGTCGCTTTGCGGTTACCGAAAGGTTCGCTTAGCTGTTACACGGGCGAACCTTCATTCGCTTTCAAGCCCTATAGAAAAGTAAGGAAGTAATTTTTAGTACTCAAATCACTTTTTGTCTTCTCGTTCTAGGTTGTACTATCAAAATCAAGTGATAGAAGTAACGCACATTTTCTTCAAGATTCTGGAAGTTCGATCGTATGGGGTCGCTTTGCGGTTGCCGAAAGGTTCGCTTAGCGGTTACACTGGCGAACCTTCATTCGCTTTCATGCCCTATAGAAAAGTAAGGAAGTAATTTTAGTACTCAAATCACTTTTTGTCTTCTCGTTGTGGGTTGTACCATCAAATTCAAGTGATAGAAGTAACGCACATTTTCTTCAAGATTCTGGAAGTTCGATCGTATGGGGTCGCTTTGCGGTTACCGAAAGGTTCGCTAGGCGGTTACACGGGCGTACCTTCATTCGCTTTCAAGCCCAATAGAAAAGTAAGGAAGTTACTTTTAGTACTCAAATCACTTTTTGTCTTCTCGTTACGGGTTGTACTATCGAATTCAAGTGATAAAAGTAACGCACATTTTCTTCAAGATTCTGGAAGCTCGATCGTATGGGGTCGCTTTGCGGTTACCGAAAAGTTCGCGTAGCCGTTACACGGGCGAATCTTCATTCGCTTTCAAGCCCAATAAAAAGGTAAGGAAGTAATTTTTAGTACTCAAATCACTTTTTGCCTTCTCGTTACGCGTTCTTCTATCGAATTCAAGTGATAGAAGTAACGCACATTTTCTTCAAGATGCTGGAACTTCGATCGTATTGGGTCGCTGTGCGGTTACCGAAAAGTTCGCTTAGCTGTTACCCTGGCGAACCTTCATTCGCTTTCAAGCCCTATAGAAAAGTAAGGAAGTAATTTTTAGTACTCAAATAACTTTTTGTCTTCTCGTTACGGGTTGTACTATCGAATTCAAGTGATAGAAGTAACGCACATTTTTCTTCAAGATTCTGGAAGCTCGATCGTATGGGGTCGCTTTGCGGTTACCGAAAGGTTCGCTAGGCGGTTACACGGGCGAACCTTCATTCGCTTTCAAACTCTGAAAAGGTAAGGAAGTAATTTTTAGTACTCAAATAACTTTTTGTCTTCTCGTTACGGGTTGCACTATCGAATTCAATTGATAGAAGTAACGCACATTTTCTTCAAGATTCTGGAAGTTCGATCGTATGGGGTCGCTGTGCGGTTACCGAAAAGTTCGCTTAGCGGTTACACTGGCGAACCTTCATTCGCTTTCATGCCCTATAGAAAAGTAAGGAAGTAATTTTTAGTACTCAAATCACTTTTTGTCTTCTCGTTACGGGTTGTACTATCGAATTCAAGTGATAAAAGTAACGCACATTTTCTTCAAGATTCTGGAAGCTCGATCGTATGGGGTCGCTTTGCGGTTACCGAAAAGTTCGCTAGGCGGTTACACGGGCAAACCTTCATTCGCTTTCAGCCCAATAGAAAGGTAAGGAAGTAATTTTTAGTACTCAAATCACTTTTGGTCTCTCCTTACGGATTGTACTATCGAATTCAAGTGATAGAAGTAACGCACATTTTGTTCAAGATTCTGAAAGTTCGATCGTATTGTGTCGCTTTGCGGTTACCGAAAGGTAAACTTAGTGGTTACACGGGCAAACCTTCATTCGCTTTCAAGCCCTGTAGAAAAGTAAGGAAGTAATTTTTAGTACTCAAATCACTTTTTGTCTTCTCGTTAGGGGTTGTACTATCGAATTCAAGTGATAGAAGTAACGCACATTTTCTTCAAGATTCTGGAAGTTCGATCGTATGGGGTCACTTTGCGGTTACCGAAAGGTTCGCTTAGCGGTTACACGGGCGAACCTTCATTAGCTTTCAAGCCCTATAGAAAAGTAAGGAAGTAATTTTTAGTACTAAAATCAATTTTTGTCTTCTCGTTAGGCATTGCACTATCGAATTCAAGTGATAGAAGTAACGCACATTTTCGTCAAGATTCTGGAAGTTCGATCGTATGGGGTCGCTTTGGCGGTTACCGAAACGTTCGCTTAGCGGTTACACGGGCGAACCTTCATTCGCTTTCAAGCCTTTTAGAAAAGTAAGGAAGTAATTTTTAGAACTCAAATCACTTTTTGTCTGCTCGTTACGGGATGTACTATCGAATTCAAGTGATAGAAGTAACGCACATTTTCTTCAAGATTCTGGAAGTTCGATCGTATGGGATCGCTTTGCTGTTACCGAAAGTTCGCTAGGCGGTCACACGGGCGAATCTTCATTCGCTTTCAGCCCTCTAGAAAAGTAAGGAAGTAATTTTTAGTACTCAAATCACTTTTTGTCTTCTCGTTACGGGTTGTACTATCGACTTCAAGTGATAGAAGTAACGCACATTTTCTTCAAGATTCTGGAAGTTCGATCGTATGGGGTCGCTTTGGCGGTTACCGAAAGGTTCGCTAGGCGGTTACACGGGCGAACCTTCATTCGCTTTCAAGCCTTATAGAAAAGTAAGGAAGTAATTTTTAGTACTCAAATCACTTTTTGTCTTCTCGTTTCGGGTTGTACTATCGAATTCAATTGATAGAAGTAACGCACATTTTCTTCAAGATTCTGAAAGTTCGATCGTATGGGGTCGCTTTGCGGTTACCGAAAGGTTCGCTTAGCTGTTACACGGGCGAACCTTCATTCGCTTTCAAGCCTGTTAGAAAAGTAAGGAAGTTATTTTTTGTACTCAAATCACTTTTTGTCTTCTCGTTACGGGTTGTACTATCGAATTCAAGTGATAGAAGTAACGCACATTTTCTTCAAGATTCTGGAAGTTCGATCGTATGGGGTCGCTTTGCGGTTACCGAAAGGTTCGCTAGGCGGTTACACTGGCGAATCTTCATTCGCTTTCAAGCCCTATAGAAAAGTAAGGAAGTAATTTTTAGTACTCAAATCAATTTTTGTATCCTCTTTCGGGTTGTACTATCGAATTTAAGTGATAGAAGCAACGAACATTTTCCTCAAGATTCTGGAAGTTCGATCGTATGGGGTCGCTTTGCGGTTACAGAAAGGTTCGCTAGGCGGTTACACGGGCGAACCTTCATTCGCTTTCAAGCCCTATAGAAAAGTAAGGAAGTAATTTTTAGTACTCAAATCACTTTTTGTCTTCTGGTTACGGGTTGTACTATCGAATTCAAGTGATAGAAGTAACGCACATTTTTTTCAAAATTCTGGAAGTTCGATCGTATGGGGTCGCTTTGCGGTTACCGAAAGGTTCGCTTAGCGGTTACACGGGCGAACCTTCATTCGCTTTCAAGCCTTTTAGAAAAGTAAGAAAGTAATTTTTAGAACTCAAATCACTTTTTGTCTTCTCGTTACAGGTTGTACTATCGAATTCAAGTGATAGAAGTAACGCACATTTTCTTCAAGATTCTGGAAGTTCGATCGTATGGGTTCGCTTTGCCGTTACCGAAAAGTTCGCTAGGCGGTCACACGGGCGAATCTTCATTCGCTTTCAAGCCCTATAGAAAAGTAAGGAAGTAATTTTTAGTACTCAAATCACTTTTTGTCTTCTCGTTACGGGTTGTACTATCGAATTCAAGTGATAGAAGTAACGCACATTTTCTTCAAGATTCTGGAAGTTCGATCGTATGGGGTCGCTTTGCGGTTACCGAAAGGTTCGCTTAGCTGTTACACGGGCGAACCTTCATTCGCTTTCAAGCCTGTTAGTAAAGTAAGGAAGTTATTTTTTGTACTCAAATCACTTTTTGTCTTCTCGTTACGGGTTGTACTATTGAATTCAAGTGATAGAAGTAACGCACATTTTCTTCAAGATTCTGGAAGTTCGATCGTATGGGGTCGCTTTGCGGTTACCGAAAGGTTCGCTAGGCGGTTACACTGGCGAATCTTCATTCGCTTTCAAGCCCTATAGAAAAGTAAGGAAGTAATTTTTAGTACTCAAAGCAATTTTTGTATCCTCTTTCGGGTTGTACTATCGAATTTAAGTGATAGAAGCAACGAACATTTTCCTCAAGATTCTGGAAGTTCGATCGTATGGGGTCGCTTTGCGGTTACCTAAAGGTTCGCTTAGCGGTTACACTGGCGAACCTTCATTCGCTTTCAAGCCCTATAGAAAAGTAAGGAAGTAATTTTTAGTACTCAAATCACTTTTTGTCTTCTTGTTACGGTTTGTACTATCGAATTCAAGTGATAGAAGTAACGCACATTTTCTTCAAGATTCTGGAAGTTCGATCATATTGGGTCGCTTTGCGGTTACCGAAAGGTTCGCTTAGCGGTTACACTGGCGAACCTTCATTCGCTTTCAAGCCCTATAGAAAAGTAACGAAGTAATTTTTAGTACTCAAATCACGTTTTGTCTTCTCGTTACGGTTTGTACTATCGAATTCAAGTGATAGAAGTAACGCACATTTTCTTCAAGATTCTGGAAGTTCGATCGTATGGGGTCGCTTTGGCGGTTACCGAAAAGTTTGCTAGGCGGTAACACGGGCGAACCTTCATTCGCTTTCAAGCCCTATAGAAAAGTAAGGAAGTAATTTTTAGTACTCAAATCACTTTTTGTCTTCTCGTTACGGGTTGTACTATCGAATTCAAGTGATAGAAGTAACGCACATTTTCTTCAAGATTCTGGAAGTTCGATCGTATGGGGTCGCTTTGCGGTTACCGAAAGATTCGCTAGACGGTTACACGGGCGAACCTTCATTCGCTTTCAAGCCCTATAGAAAAGTAAGGAAGTAATTTTTACCTCCATGAAAAAATGGAGGTATAGTTTTGAGTGTGTCTGTGTGTGTGTCTGTGTGTCCGCATATTTGTGGTCATCATAACTTGAGAACCTCTTGATGGACTTCGATGATATTTGGTATGTAGGTAGGGGTTGGGAAGACGAAGGTCAAGGTCAATTTTGGGCCCCCTGGTGTGTGGCCTTGGTACTGCAGCGCAAATTCCGGTTTTGCCATCTCGGTGTTCTGAACATGCTATGGTCAAGATTTTTGAGTATTAGATAGCTCTTGTGCTCAGGAAAAAATTACGTCAGTTTGGGCCCTCTAGCGTCTAGTTTGGGGATAGCAGGGGCATTTTTGTCAAAAACTTCTGTCGAGGATAACTCAAGAAGGGAACAACGGATTTTCATGATTTTTGGTATGTAGGTACCTTAGACAATGTTGTACAAGATTAAATACTAATTATGCAAAATAGGAGCGCATTTGCATAATTAATGAGGATATTATATCATGGCAGTTTTTTCAATGTATCTCTTGTCCTGGATGTGATATGGTCTTGACATTTGGCTGGTAGATAGCTTGCAGTGTCATGACAAAGTAGGGCAGGTTTCAGCCCCCTAACATTTAATTTCGGAACTGCAGGGGCATTTTTGTCAAGACATTCTAAAGAGGATAACTGCAGAAAGGATTGATGGATTGGCATCACATTAGGCATGCGGGTACCTTAGGCAAAGATGTTCATAATGATATACATTTTATGCAAATGAGGACTTAATTTGCATAATTAATGAGGAAATTGTATAATTCCATTGTTTTCAATAGCTGGACTTCAATGAATGTAATACATGTTAACTATGATAGGTGGAATATAAGCAGATACCAAATATGGTAATGAGGAACTTATTTGCATAATTTATGTAAAAATTGCAAAAACGCTTTATGATTAATAATGGGAATTTTATAATTGTGACATGTGTACGTTAGTCAATGATGAACAATGCCATGCATAAATTATGTTAATGGTTTAGTCAATTGCATGAAATTTACGAAAGTTCTAAATTTTCATGGAAGTATGAGGTCGCCGAACTCTAGTTAGTACTCAAATCACTTTTTGTCTTCTCGTTAGGGGTTGTACTATCGAATTCAAGTGATAGAAGTAACGCACATTTTTTTCAAGATTCTGGAACTTCGATCATATTGGGTCGCTTTGCGGTTACCGAAAGGTTCGCTTAGCGGTTACACGGGCGAACCTTCATTCGCTTTTAAGCCCTCCAGAAAAGTAAGGAAGTAATTTTTAGTACTCAAATCACTTTTTGTCTTCTCGTTACGGGATGTACTATCGAATTCAAGTGATAGAAGTAACGCACATTTTTTTCAAGATTCTGGAACTTCGATCGTATGGGGTCGCTTTGCGGTTACCGAAAGGTTCGCTTAGCGGTTACACGGGCGAACCTTCATTCGCTTTCAAGCCTTTTAGAAAAGTAAGGAAGTAATTTTTAGAACTCAAATCACTTTTTGTCTTCTCGTTACGGGATGTACTATCGAATTCAAGTGATAGAAGTAACGCACATTTTCTTCAAGATTCTGGAAGTTCGATCGTATGGGGTCGCTTTGCTGTTACCGAAAAGTTCGCTAGGCGGTCACACGGGCGAATCTTCATTCGCTTTCAAGCCCTATAGAAAAGTAAGGAAGTAATTTTTAGTACTCAAATCACTTTTTGTCTTCTCGTTACGGGTTGTACTATCGAATTCAAGTGATAGAAGTAACGCACATTTTCTTCAAGATTCTGGAAGTTCGATCGTATGGGGTCGCTTTGGCGGTTACCGAAAGGTTCGCTTTGCGGTTACACGGGCGAACCTTTATTCGCTTTCAAGTCCTATAGAAAAGTAAGGAAGTAATTTTTAGTACTCAAATCACTTTTTGTCTTCTCGTTACAGGTTGCACTATCTTATTCAAGTGATAGAAGTAACGCACATTTTCTTTAAGATTCTGGAAGTTCGATCGTATGGGGTCGCTTTGCGGTTACCGAAAGGTTCG
>NC_049980.1:7605251-7645610 GCF_000003815.2 Branchiostoma floridae | reverse complement strand
AAAGTAAGGAAGTTATTTTTAGTACTCAAATCACTTTTTGTCTTCTCGTTACGGGTTGTACTGTCGAATTCAAGTGATAGAAGTAACGCACATTTTCTTCGAGATTCTGGAAGTTCGATCGTATGGTCGCTTTGCGGTTACCGAAAAGTTCGCTAGGCGGTTACACGGGCGAACCTTCATTTGCTTTCAGGCCCTAAAAAAAGTAAGGAAGTAATTTCTAGTACTCAAATCACTTTTTGTCTTCTCGTTACGGGTTTTACTATTGAATTCAAGTGATAGAAGTAACGCACATTTTCTTCAAGATTCTGGAAGTTCGATCGTATGGGGTCGCTTTGCGGTTACCGAAAAGTTCGCTAGGCGGTTACACGGGCGAATCTTCATTCGCTTTTAAGCCCTAAAGAAAAGTAAGGAAGTAATTTTTAGTACTCAAATCACTTTTTGTCTTCTCGTTACGGGTTGTACTATGGAATTCAAGTGATAGAAGTAACGCACATTTTCTTCAAGATTCTGGAAGTTCGATCGTATGGGGTCGCTTTGCGGTTACCGAAAGGTTCGCTTAGCGGTTACACGGGCGAACCTTCATTCGCTTTCAAGCCCTAAAGAAAAGTAAGGAAGTAATTTTTCTCTTCGCCAATGGCGAATGAGTATGTTTTTGCCCACTTGTCTCTGTATGTAGGTCAACAACATATAAGTCGAGAAATTGTGGATGGAACTTTTGGATTTTTTGTAGGTGTGTAGCGGTTGTCTAAAGGCATGCCTAGTTTGAAAATGGTTTACCTGGCGTTTTCCTACGGTACATCAGCGAGCTTTGTATTTTTTCGAGGTTTGTTTCAGGAAGCATAAGTCAAAATGCAGCTGGGCGATTTCTACGATATTTGGTAGGTAAGCAGCGGTTGTGTAAAGGATTGTCATGTGCGAAAATGGTTTAGCTAGCTTTTACCTATGGTGCTGTAGCTGGCTTTGTATGTAAGTGCGTTTGTCTGTATGCAAGATAACTCAAGACGCTTTTGATGAATGCTAATGATATTTTCTTGATAGGTAGGGGATACAGAAAGGAAGGTCAAGTTCGATAATGGGCCTCCTGGCGACTTGTTTTGGTACTGCAAGTGAGCGTCAAAGCTTGCGCCAAAATTTTCCAGAAGTGCCAGGTTCATAATTTTTTAGTGGTGGATAGCTGTTGGGACTAGGAGTGAATGGTGTAATTTTGGGCCCCCTAGCAGCTTGTTTGGAACTGCAGTGGGTCTTATAGTTCGTAACTTTTAAGAAGGATAACTCCAGAGGAGATTGTTGGATAGTTTTTGCTTTTGGTATGTAGTTACTTTGGGTGATAATGAACATAATGAGATGCAAATTATATAAATCACTATCTATTTGATATAATTACTTAGGGGAACTTCTATATAGGTTAAAAATATACTTGTGACGGAGTCACCCGAAAGAACTTGAATCGGCCCATAGATGTCTAAAAATAGAGAAAAAGTAGGTCAAGACAGGCGGTCTTGACAAGCATAAAATTCTGATTGACCAGGGATGCTACCCGAGGTCATCTTTGGTCACAGTCCAAGGCCCCCTAAAATCAATACTATTCGGCCAGGCGGGTCAGTTTGGCGGTAGAGTCTGATTTTAACAAAACACTATGAAAGTTGTGCTGGAAAGTATCACAACATTGTACCTCATTTCCTTGTCACCAGTTCGCCGAGAAGGTTAAGTGGTTTTTTGGGGGGCATTTGTGGGTTTGTGAGGAACACACGTTCATGCAGTCATTTGCTATTGGGGTAGGTACTACTTAGTAATACATGATAAGACGTTAAAGTCTTAATAAAGGCATGATTATTTGGCGAAGAGATGTGTTCGTCGAACTCTAGTTAGTACTCAAATCACTTTTTGTCTTGTCTTTACGAGTTGTACTATGGAATTCAAGTGATAGAAGTAACGCACATTTTCTTCAAGATTCTGGAAGTTCGATCGTATGGGGTCGCTTTGCGGTTACCGAAAGCTTCGCTTAGCGGTTACACGGGCGAACCTTCATTCGCTTTCAAGCCCTGTAGAAAAGTAAGGAAGTAATTTTTAGTACTCAAATCACTTTTTGTCTTCTCCTTACGGGTTGTACTATCGAATTCAAGTGATAGAAGTAACGCACATTTTCTTCGAGATTCTGGAAGTTCGATCGTATGGGGTCGCTTTGCGGTTACCGAAAAGTTCGCTAGGCGGTTACACGGGCGAACCTTCATTCGCTTTCAGGCCCTCTAGAAAAGTAAAGAAGTAATTTTTAGTACTCAAATCACTTTTTGTCTTCTTGTTACGGGTTGTACTATATAATTCAAGTGATACAAGTAACGCACATTTTCTTCAAGATTCTGGAAGTTCGATCGTATGGGGTCGCTTTGTGGTTACCGAAAGGTTCGCTAGGCGGTTACACGGGCGAACCTTCATTCGCTTTCAAGCCTTTTAGAAAAGTAAGGAAGTAATTTTTAGTACTCAATCACTTTTGGTCTTCTCGTTACGGGTTGTACTATCGAATTCAAGTGATAGAAGTAACGCACATTTTCTTCGAGATTCTGGAAGTTCGATCGTATGGGGTCGCTTTGCGGTTACCGAAAGGTTCGCTTAGCTGTTACACGGGCGAACCTTCATTCGCTTCAAGCCTTTTAGAAACGTAAAGAAGTTATTTTTAGTGATCAAATCACTTTTTGTCTTCTCGTTACGGGTTGTACTATTGAATTCAAGTGATAGAAGTAACGCACATTTTCTTCAAGATTCTGGAAGTTCGATCGTATAGGGTCGCTTTGCGGTTACCGAAAGGTTCGCTAGACGGTTACACTGGCGAACCTTCATTCGCTTTCAAGCCCTATAGAAAAGTAAGGAAGTTATTTTTAGTACTCAAATCACTTTTTGTCTTCTCGTTACGGGTTGTACTATCGAATTCAAGTGATAGAAGTAACGCACATTTTCTTCAAGATTCTGGAAGTTCGATCGTATGGGGTCGCTTTGCGGTTACCGAAAGGTTCGCTTAGCTGTTACACGGGCGAACCTTCATTCGCTTTCAAGCCTTTTAGAAAAGTAAGGAAGTTATTTTTAGTACTCAAATCACTTTTTGTCTTCTCGTTACGGGTTGTACTGTCGAATTCAAGTGATAGAAGTAACGCACATTTTCTTCGAGATTCTGGAAGTTCGATCGTATGGTCGCTTTGCGGTTACCGAAAAGTTCGCTAGGCGGTTACACGGGCGAACCTTCATTTGCTTTCAGGCCCTATAAAAAGTAAGGAAGTAATTTCTAGTACTCAAATCACTTTTTGTCTTCTCGTTACGGGTTTTACTATTGAATTCAAGTGATAGAAGTAACGCACATTTTCTTCAAGATTCTGGAAGTTCGATCGTATGGGGTCGCTTTGCGGTTACCGAAAAGTTCGCTAGGCGGTTACACGGGCGAACCTTCATTCGCTTTCAGGCCCTCTAGAAAAGTAAAGAAGTAATTTTTAGTACTCAAATCACTTTTTGTCTTCTTGTTACGGGTTGTACTATATAATTCAAGTGATACAAGTAACGCACATTTTCTTCAAGATTCTGGAAGTTCGATCGTATGGGGTCGCTTTGTGGTTACCGAAAGGTTCGCTAGGCGGTTACACGGGCGAACCTTCATTCGCTTTCAAGCCTTTTAGAAAAGTAAGGAAGTAATTTTTAGTACTCAATCACTTTTGGTCTTCTCGTTACGGGTTGTACTATCGAATTCAAGTGATAGAAGTAACGCACATTTTCTTCGAGATTCTGGAAGTTCGATCGTATGGGGTCGCTTTGCGGTTACCGAAAAGTTCGCTTAGCGGTTACACGGGCGAACCTTCATTTGCTTTCAGGCCCTAAAAAAAGTAAGGAAGTAATTTTTAGTACTCAAATCACTTTTTGTCTTCTCGTTACGGGTTGTACTATCGAATTCAAGTGATAGAAGTAGCGCACATTTTCTTCAAGATTCTGGAAGTTCGATCGCATGGGGTCGCTTTGCGGTTACCGAAAAGTTCGCTAGACGGTTACACGGGCGAACCTTTATTTGCTTTCAGGCCCTAAAGAAAAGTAAAGAAGTAATTTTTAGTACTCAAATCACTTTTTGTCTTCTCGTTACGGGTTGTACAATATAATTCAAGTGATAGAAGTAACGCACATTTTCTTTATGATTCTGGAAGTTCGATCGTATGGGGTCGCTTTGCGGTTACCGAAAGGTTCGCTAGGCGGTTACACGGGCGAACCTTCATTCGCTTTCAAGCCCAATAGAAAAGTAAGGAAGTAATTTTTAGTACTCAAATCACTTTTTGTCTTCTCGTTACGGGTTGTACTATCGAATTCAAGTAATAGAAGTAACGCACATTTTCTTCAAGATTCTGGAAGTTCGGTCGTATGGGGTCGCTTTGCGGTTACCGAAAGGTTCGCTTAGCGGTTACACGGGCGAACCTTTATTCGCTTTCAAGCCCTTTAGAAAAGTAAGGAAGTAATTTTTAGTACTCAAATCACTTTTTGTCTTCTCGTTACGCGTTGTACTATCAAATTCAAGTGATAGAAGTAACGCACATTTTCTTCAAGATTCTGGAAGTTCGATCGCATGGGGTCGCTTTGCGGTTACCGAAAAGTTCGCTTTGCGGTTACGCGGGCGAACCTTCATTCGCTTTCAAGCCCTATAGAAAAGTAAGGAAGTAATTTTTAGTACTCAAATCACTTTTTGTCTTCTCGTTACGGGTTGTACTATCGAATTCAAGTGATAGAAGTAACGCACATTTTCTTCGAGATTCTGGAAGTTCGATCGTATGGGGTCGCTTTGCGGTTACCGAAAAGTTCGCTTAGCGGTTACACGGGCGAACCTTCATTTGCTTTCAGGCCCTAAAAAAAAGTAAGGAAGTAATTTTTAGTACTCAAATCACTTTTTGTCTTCTCGTTACGGGTTGTACTATCGAATTCAAGTGATAGAAGTAGCGCACATTTTCTTCAAGATTCTGGAAGTTCGATCGCATGGGGTCGCTTTGCGGTTACCGAAAAGTTCGCTTTGCGGTTACACGGGCGAACATTCATTCGCTTTCAAGCCCTATAGAAAAGTAAGGAAGTAATTTTTAGTACTCAAATCACTTTTTGTCTTCTCGTTTCGGGTTGTACTATCGAATTCAAGTGATAGAAGTAACGCACATTTTCTTCAAGATTCTGGAAGTTCGATCGTATGGTCGCTTTGCGGTTACCGAAAGGTTCGCTAGGCGGTTACACGGGCGAACCTTCATTCGCTTTCAAGCCCAATAGAAAAGTAAGGAAGTAATTTTTAGTGCTCAAATCACTTTTTGTCTTCTCGTTACGGGTTGTACTATCGAATTCAAGTAATAGAAGTAACGCACATTTTCTTCAAGATTCTGGAAGTTCGGTCGTATGGTCGCTTTGCGGTTACCGAAAGGTTCGCTTAGCGGTTACACGGGCGAACCTTCATTCGCTTTCAAGCCCTATAGAAAAGTAAGGAAGTAATTCTTAGTACTCAAATCACTTTTTGTCTTCTCGTTACGGGTTGTACTATCGATTTCAAGTGATAGAAGTAACGCACATTTTCTTCGAGATTCTGGAAGTTCGATCGTATGGGGTCGCTTTGCGGTTACCGAAAAGTTCGCTAGGCGGTTACACGGGCGAACCTTCATTTGCTTTCAGGCCCTAAAAAAAAGTAAGGAAGTAATTTTTAGTACTCAAATCACTTTTTGTCTTCTCGTTACGGGTTGTACTATCGAATTCAAGTGATAGAAGTAGCGCACATTTTCTTCAAAATTCTGGGAGTTCGATCGTATGGGGTCGCTTTGCGGTTACCGAAAGGTTCGCTTAGCGGTTACACGGGTGGACCTTCATTCGCTTTCAAGCCCTATAGAAAAGTAAGGAAGTAATTTGTATACTGCTTAATATGTAATTGTGTAGTCTGGGGGAAGTAGAAAGCGAGGTACACTGCCTTTTCTACTGCCCTTTTTATGATGACTTACGAGAAAGTGTCTTTTCTAAAATGTTTGACAAATGTCCAGAGATCATCTGGGAAAGAGATGAATTCAGAATTAAGTGGTTGTTTGAAGAGGGGTCTCCCAAATTTCTAACTTCAGACGCAAAGCTTTGAACCAAAGAAGAAGGCGATTATACACATGAATACACAACCTGTCCACTTATGCACAACTGTTATTGTTTAATTATGTTTCCCGTATGTTCTGTATAAATTTCCATATCCCTGTGAGGAAACAGCTGTGTCTTAAAGTGTGTCTTAAGGTGTGTCTTAAAGTGTACTGGTGTGTCTTAAAGTGACTGGATCCACTCCTTCAGCTCCTGCTGGGTCACGAACCCGTCATGGTCCTTATCGATCTTGTCTACCATATCCCTGTGGGGAGGAAACAACAGCTGTGTCTTAAAGTGTTCTGTATAAATTCTGCTCTGTTTAGCTATTATAGCTCTGCGAAACCCTGATTTGATGGTTTTTATTTCTGTGATAATGATTGAACAAATTGCACGTACGGCGGGCTGTGCCCTTAGCTTAACCTGCAAGCTTCATCTGTGTAGCTCCCTCTCTCCGAGTAGACTTTAAGACAAAATTAATTTAACACCCTTACAAAGGATAGACAGAAAAATGGATAAGAATCGGATAATGCATTTACCTCGTTTGACTGCCTGTTGACGAATCTCAGGAATCAGAGCGTAGCTGATACGAAGTAAAAATGGGTACCTGACTTTGGTTGGGGAGATAAAAGGCAGTGGAAGGAGTGTCCAACTCCAATACCTTGCCCAATACACAGTGGATAACAACCCATTGCCCCTACAGACTCAAGAGGCTATGGGGCCACACTACTTTGTGTGCAAATGTGAGGTAAATGTGACCTTTATAAATAAACAAAAAATTGTCGAAAAGGTGATAAATGGAAAAAGAAAAGTGAATCGTAATGTAATGTTCGTAATCCATGATTGTGATTACCTTCGCCAGAAGGTTATGTTTGTCTGTCTGTCTGTCTGCGTGTGAACAGCAGAACTTGGGAACCCTTGGATGAATCCTGATGATATTTGGTAGGTGAGTGGGGTTCTGAAAAAAAGGTGGTCAAGTTTGATAATGGGCTCCCTAGCAGCTTGCTAAGGTACTGCAGCGGAACTTCAACATATTAGTTTGTCGTGCTTGAAAATTGCACCCTACTATGATTTTATCAGCGTCGACGTTAGTCACCTTGTGGTCCTTAACTATAGAAATCCACATAGGCCTAAAACTGTGTTCTGCTACTTCAACAATGAAGGTGTTTCAGCTTACCTGGCTAAGGTGGGTTTAAAGGTCATTCAACCAAAACAACATAAGGTAGCAGAACACAGTTTTCGGCCTATGAGGATTTCTATAGTTACCACAAGGTGACTGACATCGACGCTGCTAAAATCATAGTAGGAATCATAGTAGTTTTCAAGCACGACAAACGACGATGTTGAAGTCGAGAGTTTAATCTACCAAAATAATTGAAAACCAGAAAAAGTTGTCGTTTTGAATTTTTGCCCGAGTTCAACTCCGGCATTTTAACGAGCTACAGCCAGATGATTGTCATGATGTCAGGATTGCACCCCCTCCCCTAATGGATCAGTCCATGTGCCAGTCTCGAATATGAAGGTCACTCATAGGTCAAAGCATGCCAAAGGTCAGAATTTTTGGCAAGATTTTAAAAATATACATGCTTCAGTCACTCTTGCAGAAATATAGACCTTTGTGATCGAAATTTGCCCAGGGAAAAAAATTATCTAAAAGAAACAGGCTAAGGGTAGGCACTGGGCACTTTCTGCGCAGCTCCGGAAAACAACTCCCTCCCCTAAAGGTCAGGCGCATTGATACAGGGAATGGGCAAACATCATGATCTTATACGTACGATCTGAAAGTCCACTCATTATACTACCATATAGCAAAGTTCATGTCCCGCTGTCTTTCAGGTTACGGTGTTTACATACGCTCCAAGATTTCGAGCGCACTAAATTTTACCCCTACGTCATAGAGGGTCACGGATAAATACTGTCGGCTGCAACCTTAAACATACCATACGGCTAAAAAGAGCCTAGTACACTGCTAGAAAGATGATAAAAAATCACGACTTAAACGAACTTGACCTTGAATTTCTTTTGCTTCATTCAATAAAACAAGTCAAGATATAGAACTGTACCAAATTCTAGTCCAGACATACGAGCGGTTACTGAGATATTGCCAACTTCGTACCTCGGCACAAGGGCAGGTCCCGTACAAGGCCAATCTGAGGGAGCTGTCAGGGGTCCCGTTCTCCGGACAAATGTACAATTCCGGCTGGGTTTCTGTTCTAAAAGAAGTTCCAAGGTACATATGCTAACTTTCTGAATCATTTAGGGTTAGCATGGCAACGGCGGTTCTGACGCTGCAAAACTGGCACGTTTCGAAGTGAGCCGACGTCAATAGTCAATATGCCATGTGATTTTGGTCAAATGCAATTTTGCTTGCGATTCCGCGCCGATCCCCGCTGTGGTTCAAGGTAGCAGAACACAGTTTTCGGCCTATGGGGATTTCTATTAGTTAAGGACCACAAGGTGACTGACATCGACGCTGATAAAATCATAGCAGGGTGCAGTTTTCAAGCACGACAAACTAATATGTTGAAATCGAGGGTATAAGCTACCAAAATAATTGAAAAACAGAAAAAGTTGTCGTTTTGAATTTTTGTAAAGACATCTTTTAAATGAGGTCATGCGGGGTCATGCGGAACTGCAGCCGACTCACAGGGGCAGGCAGCTGTAACGCGCATTTATACACCAAATGGACAAACATCAAAATCCTACACATACCACCTGAAAGTCGACTTTTTATACTACCATATCGCAAAGCTCATCTCCCGCTGTCTTTCACGTTACGGTGTTTACAGGCGCTTCCAGATTTCGGCCGCACTACTTTCTTACCCCTACGTAATAGACCACGGGGGTCGCGGATAAATACTGTGGGCTGCGACCTTAAACAATGAAACTGGGCCGGATGCTCTCATCTGCTTGGAGATTAGATATGCACACCTATATAACACATGTGCTTCCACACGTGCTTGTACACGTTTTTCCTACAATTAGTCCTCGGGGAATCCTTTGTAACAACCCCGGTCTATTGTCGTCTTTACTCGTACCAATTAGAAAGATCACCTATCAGTTCAATTAGCAAGACAATAGCCAGAATGCTGGCGCTGCACAACGTTATCTATCGGATGTGTATTAGGAAATAGCTGTTTAGAATGTTACACAACTGTTAAACAACGTTTAAACCATCGTTTCTTGAAGAGAACTTTCGCGTTACACAACTGCCACACAACCGTTACACACTGTTACTCAACTGTTACACCAATGCACTTACAACAAGCCAGACATGTAAAATACGTTTTCAGACATTCTATATGTGTGTGTCTCACACCTTAATCGGTTATGTCTGGGATTATCAAGATAATTGAACTAACTGAACCACATCTCATCATACTACGTTATCTATCTGATGCACTAGGAAATAGCATTTTGGATCATTTTGGATGTTATATAACTGTTAAACAACAGTTACGCAATCGTTTGTCGAAGAGAACTTTCTCGTTACACAACTGCCACACAACCGTTGCAGTATGTTACTCAACTGTTGCACCAAGGGGCTCGCCTTGGTTACAAGAATGCTCCTGCCACAAGCCAGACATGTAAAATACATTTTCAGACATTCTAAATGTCTGTGTCTCACATCTTAATCGCTATTTGCTCGGTTTATCAAGTTAATTGAACTAGCTGAACCACATCTCAACAGACTACATACGTTCAAAAATCTTCAAACCCCCTCAACCTCAAAAATCTCCACAACAAAATTTTGATGATCTTTCCATTCATGCATGACGATTTCTTATTTTAATATAGTTTTCTATTTTATCGCATCTAAAGTGTCTATTTACAGATAGGCCCAAGTGACGACCAGTACATTATATAGTCCTGCGTTTCGGTCCGAAACAAAAATGTTTTGTACACAACTCCCAGCTTTTCATCGCGTTCATACGGTGCTACGTTACATTTGTGCTCTGTGAACATCGCTAGACAAATATGGGGTTATGCTTTTCAACTTATCATATGTGGTTTAAAAATCGACATTTTTGTCGCAACGCTGATAGAATTTATTTCCCACAGAACCTTGCATCTACGTGTATTTACAAATTTCTAAGGCTCCCTTTTCCTTCCACCTATATGATTGTAGCTACATTGATGGTCTTTTTCAACAAGCCACATTATCGACGAGCTGGAATGTCGGAGGAATTAAAGAGCAAAAGAAGTTAGTGCGCATTATTCGACCCTATCACATTGAGAGAGACCCAGCTAATATCTTCCGACAATTCTAGCTATGACACATATCTATTTACAATACTCATAACACAATGTTATACATGTAGCCTAGTTCAGACCTACATCTTATACAGGATATATACATTCACGATTGGCATTCTTCTATCCAGAATAACTCAAAACTTTCCATTTATTCTACGCTAAAGGAAAGATACGGACAAAAGAAGTATCTTTCGAATGTACACAATTTCGAACTTCTTAGAGCAATTACAAAGATAAGAATCTGTAGTCACAAACTAAATATAGAAGCCGGAAGATATTCTAAAATTCCCCGTGACCAAAGGTTTTGTCCATTCTGCCCAAATGAGATCGAAGACGAACGTCACTTTGTTATGGATTGTTCTCGATATAATGATAAACGCACAGAGCTGTTCACATTACTTTCTGCTTGCTCTAAAGACTTTGCTACTCTCTGTTCGATAGATAAATTTAACTACATTCTGGGAGGCGATAATCCTCACTGTGTACAAGTAGGCAAATATATCCACGATTGTTTATACCGTAGAACCAAGGAGGTTAAAGAATTAACCTCCTTGCGTAGAACCAATAGTGTAAATGACATGCTAGACCCTTTATGTTGATGTAGTCATACCTATAGATATCCATGTATATGTGTTGAGTTGTACTGTAAGTAGTTGTTATACATGTAGACCTTACGAAAGTCGCTGTACTTTTGTCGTGTCAATAAAGATTGATCTATCCAAAAGGGGGCCAGGCAGCTTTCGGGAACGGAATGTTTGATATAAAAGATACCAAACTACACAAGACGTAAAGAGAATAATCGTGAGAATCATCTGTGTATATTTTCACGTATACATTTCTGTTTTCGTTTCCACTATCAGGCCGGCCGGGCCCCGGATAGGAAATGTGACGTTAGCCTTACTACCCCCTTTCCACAAGGACAGCGCTCTCGCCGCGCGCTCTCTGCGACCTAAAATTTGACGTATCGATCTCTCAACGAATTGTATAGAAAAGAAACGAATCTTTTGACACTTTCTGTGTTTTGTTGTCTCCTCAGTCACACTTTTACGTTTAATATGATATACCCAGTGTGAAAGCGAAGGTTATACATATCCTATTTAGGTCGCAGTCAGATAGAGCGCAGTGCGATCGCCGTCTAATGGAAAGGGGGCCTAACAGAGCAGAAAACGCTCTTCCCCTAGGTTTTTCTTCCGAAGTGATATATGATCGAACGGCAAACTACAGTCGATCGACATGAAACCTTGTAACAGAATTCCCCATGATCTTTTCCCGTTCCGAGCAGTGTACGTAACTAACGTAAATGTTCCTCGCTTTCTTCGATCACATTTTCTAGCCTATCCAACGACGAGGTCCTCAATTTTGTGGCCCCGATGCTCGTCCTTCTTGTAGAAGTTGAACCTGGCTTCGTGCTGAGGTTGCCGAGAGTCCCGGTGGACAGAGACGGCAGGGAGCTTCTCCGGGCCCGGGAGGCAGCGCTGGGCCCGGTCGGTGACTTGTTGGGGTTAGGCCACGTCATCGACATCGGCAACATTTGTTCCCTAGCCTTCCAGTCAGGGAAGCCGACTTTTAACAAGTCACTCGACAAATGCATGGACTCTACGCTCGCTCTGCGTTGGATCTTAGTGGAGATCTTCTTCTTGTCGTTCTTGTCCTTCTTGCCTTCTTCTGGATTTTCTTGCGTGTCACGGTCTGCGCTTACTCGGAGAGCCGCGTCAGAGTTTAATCTCGCTCTCTGGAAAATCTGTCTGTTTCTGACAGCAGATCGTCCACGTCAGAGGGATGCTAAAGTTTCGGGTCCATGCTTTGACGCCGGGCTAGTCTGGGTTTGACTGGTTCCTTGGTGTCTTCTTCGGTGGTTTTCGAAGGACGTCTGTGATCGCCCTTCTCTTTACTTTTCGAGGACATTTTATGCGGTGACTTGTCCAAGCGACTGGTCCCTCCAGATATCACAGGAATATGGTACAACGTCTGTTGTATGAAGGGGTGCTCGGGTACAGAAGTTGCTCGACTCTTGAACGGCTTAGTGTCGAGTTTTAGACCTCCTTGCTTCTGGGTCACGCCTTGCGAGTCTAGGAATTCGTCTAGGTATCCCATACCTCCCGGCCAACTCGAAGACAAGAACGGCAGTTTAGTTATGGTTGCATTTTTCTCGTTTTCGTCAAAGTTCATTGGCGACGTCTTGTGTGCACATCCTGAGAGCGCTGACTGCTGTCTCAGTTTTCTGGAGTTTTCCTTGTTTATGGCCAGAATGCGTTTGTTTATGTTCTCCAGACGAGACAACAGTCGATTCTGTTCGGCCCTGAAATGTTTAGATAAAGGATAAATGTTAAAATTAGTCACAAACGTTCTAATTTCTGGCTTAAAGAGGGTCAAGGAAAAGTGTAAACATTTCGTCTGACTGAAATTCTACCTTCATCGAAGTATTTTTGGATTTTTTCTTGTCGACGACTCCTTACCTGTCGGAGTTCCAGGCGATTCTTCTTTCTTTCTCTAACAGGTTCATCTGCAAGTCGTGCTGTTGTTTCTCGGCGAGCAACTTTTGTCGGTAAGTCTTCATCTCCTTATCTTCCATGAGCAGTACTGCGTGCTTATCCACGTCTGCGAACGTGTTCTTCTTTTTCATGGTCTTCTCCGTGATACTTTCTTACGAAATACCTTACAAATTCCCCACCCCCCCAAAAAAACCAAGGCGGGACAGCCCTTATGTAAAATGATAGATAACTTTCTGGACTGCGACAGAATGAATTATCTTATCTTTCCTACTTTGCATTTCAAACAGGATTTCCCAAGAGTAGCATAAGGGTTACCTGTTACGCATAATCTGTGGTCAGCATTTTCACACGTGTGAACTATTTTAAAGTTCTTGGCTGCACGCGTCCTTATATATATATAACAGCTGCTCACAGATTTAATATTGCACAGGAACTAAAGATTGCAGACAATATGTTTTGAAGGCCGACCTCTCCTGTATATATAATCGTGACAAAAGCGTCACCTGTCGATTAACATTATGTTGCCAACACAAAGCCTTTCCGCGGCCGCGACGTCATTGTTATTTCCAAGCAGATGTTGCGGTGGAAAATCAGTATGTTCTCTAATCATACAATACCTATGACACAAAGGATAATTACAAGGAAAAAAATTTGGATTCTAAAGCACAATTGGTGTACAATGAAATTAAGTTGCCCTGTACGTTCTACCTTGGTAACCATAGCTCATCTCTATCTCTAGATCTCTCTGCGGTACCGGGAGTATAGGCCGCCCGCCCAGTTCATTAGCAAGCCTCGGGGGACTTTGAAGGAGTCATGTCACATTCTATTGATGACATCCTCTGGAAACCCCAAAACCAATGCGCAAAAGAGAAAAAGAGAGAAAATCCATAGGAAAAATTCCCGCTAAGCCACTGGACTAATCATCCAGTCCATTCTTTCCCAGGCTTGGTTTGTCTTATGTTCACCTCTAGCAAGACTGTAAGACTAAGAGACAATTGTCGCCATTTCAACCATGTTTATATTGCCATTCTTGTTTAAAGAGAGAACAAGGGCGCAGTGGCCCCATACCCTTAGTTACCATGTGCCCCTTACGTATACACTGGAGAGCAGATCCTCTGACTAGCATACAACTCTGATTGTGTGTGTGTGTGTGTGTGTGTGTGTGTGTGTGTGTGTGTGTGTGTGTGTACATGTGTGTGTGTGTACATGTGTGTGTGTGTGTGTGTGTGTGTGTGTGTGTGTATGTGTTGCTCTCAAGCTGCGGTACGTTTGTGGCATCACTGCGGTCGAGCGATCTAACAAAGCGCTCAACGAATTTCATCCATAGAAACGAATATTTTTACGCTCTATGTGTTTTGTTGTCTTTGAAGTCATACTTGTACGTTTTGCATGATATTCTATTATAAAGTCAGGGGTAACACAAATCCCATTTAGGACGTCGCCGCGACGCCGCCAACGTGCCGCAGTCCAATGAGAAACCCTCTTTGATTCGCAATGGTAGGTGAGTGTCAGCCAATCAAAGGGACCGGTTTATGCTCAATTTCCATTTTACGCCTAATGTCATCACCTGCGTACATCAAAGGATACAAAATATGTCAGTCATTTGAAAAATAATATCTTGCGACGCTATCGATGCCAGCATTGTTTTTGGTCAGTAAAAATAACTTTTTATGGTTGATGTGTACCGGGTTATTCCCCTTTGAAGTCATCACCTGCGTACATCAAAGTATACAAAATATGGCAAAATCAATTTCTAATATCTCGCGATGCCACCATTGCTTTTTTACAGTAGAAATTATTTTTAGAAATATGCGTATCTTGATTTAAAGTTTTTGCTCTTAATGTCATCACATGCGTACATCGAAACTATATAAACATATCTTGTCATGCCACCATCGTTTTGTTAGGTAAAATCATGTGTATATGATTCATGAGTGATAAGTCTGGGGTAAAATCATTGCATCATCCATGTGAAGTGAACTCTTATGGCCTTTTTCATTTCAAACGACACGTTAACACGCATCTGTCACATTATAAAACTCATTTCAGACACACCGCTGTTTTGTATACTCGTATGTGCTCTCATCAAGACGTAACTATCCTAAGACATCTTAGTACAATACTCCACGTGTAATGGCCCGCAAGAGATAGCGTATCAAAGAGTTTGTATCTTGGGTCATCTATCTTTTGATTTTTCACCTCTAATGGCAGGACCTGCGAAAATCAAAGTATACAAAACAAGCTGCAATCGATTTTTAGATCTGAGCTATCTTACAGAGCTGTTGCCTTTTCTGTAGTAGGGGTATGGATATACATTGTAACATATTCAAAGAGAAGAACGGTCAATGAATTTTATACACAAGACCGAGGAAAATATGACAGCAAGGGTGAAATACATGACATCGGTGTCTTTTGAAATAGCAATTAGCCAGCTTATACATGTAGATTATATATTAGTCCAATAGATTATAGATTTGAGCTCCATGATGAATGCCTGTATCACAGTGGTGGGGTTTGTTTTGAGAGTTGGAACAGATATGAGATAGGTTTTTAGCGATGTTTACAGAACAACAAAAATTCTTTACATCAAATAACATTATCTGCTGCAAACATCAATTTTTTAAAGTACGAGTGGTGCTCAAGAGGTACGTTTTGAGCCTCGCCCAGAAATAAGCTAAGGTAAACACCTCAGATTTCGAGTATATAGAGTATAAAGCACACCAAAAATTCAAATCACTGTAGTCATTATTTTGCAGGCAAATGGACTGCGACCTGAGGTGTGCGGGTCAAAGTTTGCTTTCATTGAAGTCAGATACCCACTTTTCAGTGTGAATCCTTATCAAAGATTTTGACAATGCCTTGGTATATTTCAGAGCTTCGTGAACACAATCCGCAAATTGTTCCGATCACAGTTAAATAACCCTTGTTTTTTTCCTCGCCACTTACCTAGTATGTACTTAGAAGACATAACATATGCATGCCACGGTCGTCTTCATATATTGAAACTGCATCTCTGTCATATACGTTGTCTGACCTTTGCCTCTTCCCTCATGACCTCAATGAAAAGCGGCCTGCAGGCCGATTTGAGCTTCCGTGAATAAACAAGGTTCAAACACTGAATATCCTGCGACACTGTTGTAGCAGTTGTTTGTGTGATATGTAGACATAGGTTTACAACTTGAAATTGAGAACAAGAAGGTCTCGATTGACACCTGTAATGTTTCTGTTGATATGACTTTGAACACGCTTTAGTCAGAGATACTCGAGTGGTATGCGCAGTATGACTTAGGCCATGTTGATTCCGTTGTATGGATGTATGAAATCCGCGCGCGTATTGATTTCCAGTCGTTTCTCCAAAAATATGTAATTCGGCAATCGGCACAAAGCAGCAGCAGAATGAGCAAATATATGCCGTAGATTGAACAAAAATTTACATCGTAAACCGGGCACTTAAACGTCAATTCCAGGCAAAGGCAATTCCAGTTCAAAGAAAAATATGCAAACAAAAAACACAAATAAAGAATCTATTAGTTTTTTCGACTTTCTCAACCACTCAGATTTCATAATGGAGGCAAATTTTTGTCACATTTTAATTCACACGCTCGCATCAGTTTTGGGGTTTCCAGAGGATGTCATCCATATATTCGAATCAACATGGCCTTACACAAGGTACAGTTGTGTGATAGTCCATATAGGCTAGCAACAAGGCTGAATATAGCAACAAGGATGTCAGATGGAATCTTGGGGATTCGTGTTTTCAAACCCGGGAACACAATGTGTGAGATCGCGTAGCGTGATCGACAGCGTGTTTTGCTCTGGACCTACAGGTCCCAACGGTTCGAATCCTGCCGTGTCACCGACCTTGTGCCGGAACTTAACACGACTTGAGGGAAAATGAATAGATAGTTTTGGATAAGGACGTCCCTCAGATAGGACGTTAGATAGAGGTCCCGTGTTTGGGGAGAGCTACACCCCACGCACGTTAAAGAACACACTACACCTTTCGAAATAGAGTAGGGGCATACCCCGGTGTGCGATGGTGCGCAAACTTTCTGTCTAAAGTTTCACTACAAATCACTCGGATGGAGGCCTGGCGAACTTCCGCCTTATAACGCCCACGCGGTGATTTACATAATTCACCCAGACTCCAGGAAGAATAGTAACATAACAGATATGTCCCAGTAAAACCAAACCCAACAATCCCGTGAAAACCATGACCTGCGACACAGAACTCGCCACGTCGACTTACCTCACCCCACAACTCTGGGGTCTAGACGCACCAATAGTAAGAGTCCTGGGAGTCACGTGATAAGTGTGTAACGGACACCCTGTACACGGACGGTGAGAGTCTCAGAGAGAGAGGAGACGGACAATCGGTTGGACCAAACAAGTGACTGGCTGACCAGTGTCCTAGTCGCTTTCACAAGATACAGTTGTCGGTAAGAAATGTAATTCATATATAGTTGATAATGTTGACCTATATCTTTTTACTGATTCCCTTTTTATTTCATGACGCCATTAAGTCAAGAAATTACATCATGTTTTAAGTTTTTTATTTTATTTGCCAGTACATGTACGTTGGAATGTCAAACTTGTTCACAAGTGGATGAAAGCACTGCGGGCTTTATTTTGAAATTCAACTATTTCATGCTACCATGTTGTATATACGTAGACGAACGCTGTACGGGAGTTTTAATTCGGATAGTCTATCTGTTCATGGGGAACATAGGCATTTAATCATGTTATGATATGATATGGTTAGTATGGGTGCTTTAATATCAAACCAAGTGTAGTGAAAAGATGACGCCTCGCCACATAAATTTCGTACTAGTTCTGCTGTATATTTGATATTTTCTCTAGTATTTAGTCGACCACCGGTATTCTATATAATGTTTATACAGGATTTGGTGCGTGAAACTTGACATTTGCTGGCGTTTGCTTATGGTATATGACAAAAACATCGTCTGATACGGACGAAGAAGACGGAACATGCCATTATACATGTTGCATGTCAAGCCCAATTTGCCGTAGAATTGAACGGCAAAATATCCAGTAAAACGGACGCCTCCGGGAGTGGACGGAACGGTCGAACACAAATGTGGCGGCAAATTGTGCGACTTCAGCCGCATGCGTTGGTGCAGCCACTCCCTACTTATCGAGAACACATTAACAGTGGAAAAGTAGAAGAAAGTAATTCTCCGCCACCACAATGTTCCAAAACATAGTTTTTAAATATTTGGTATTGGACCAGCACTAAAAGGTTTCGTCAGAAAAGAGATATTATGCGCTTTCCTAGTAGCTAAAAATAAGGGCACAACCCGGCGTATGTAGTTTTTGTCCGGACGTTTTTTTTGCGAGGCCACGTCCGCCAAGTATTTTTTTTCACGTCACTCGCCCTGTTGCTTATGGTGATAAATATGAGGTATGCATGCCGTGAGCAGTTGTGTGCATCGTTCGTTGCGCAAGTGGTGAATTGTACGTGCTGACAACGTACAAGTACCATCTCTGCACGTTACCGTATGCTGGCCGTGCTGCGTATGTACGGTTTTCTTACTCATTCTATACTCGCTGTGCGGAGCACGCGCGTCGCTCGTACTGACTCGTACGGGGGTGAATCCGCAGCCCGAACGAGAGAAAAATCTGAATGAAGTTAACAAAATTGCCCACGTTTTCGCACGTAGACAACACGCAGTTGTACGTATGGCGGGTTGTGCACTTAACTTAAGCTTGTATCTCTGGCACTCGATCTGTAAAATTGACCGGTAGCACACTGTTATGTTGAAGACGTGATGTCGCAAAGAACTAATGCTGCTACGTATTGACGCTGCTGCGCGTTGGTGGCGTCACTGCGTCCGTGCGACTTGATAAAGTGCTCAACAAAGTTCATAAATAAAACAGGAATCTTTTTGAACTTTGCGTGTTTTGTTGTCTTTCTAGTCATACTTGTCCGTCTTGAATGATATTTCCATTATAAAGTCAAGGTTTATTTTAGGAAGCAGCGACGCCGCCGACTTGCGGTAGCTTCAGAGATACTAAAATGAATTACCCGCTTATACCCCCTTTCCACTAGCTAGGACGGCGATCTCGCCGCGTTCACTCTGCGATCTAAAAGTTGACAGATCGCTCAACGAATACTATAGAAAAGAAACAAATCTTTTTTACACTTTGTGTGTTTTGTTGTCTTCCCAGTCACACTTTTACGTTTTGTATGATATGCCCAGTGTGAAAGCGAAGGTTACACATATCCTATTTAGGTGGCAGTGAGAGCGCAGCGCGATCGTCGTCTAGTAGAAAGGTGGTCTTATGGCGAGAGCCCGTCAATCAAAGAGACCAGGTAATAGCCGATCTCCTTTTGAACTCTTTGCGCCTTATCTCATCACCTGCGTACTTCAAAGTATACAAAATACGTCGCGCTCGATTCTCAGTATCCTGCAACGATGCCGATACCATCATTGTTTTGTTAAGTACTCTCATGTTTTTCACAGAGATGCGCAACCTGACTAAAATCGCGCCCCTAGCGACCGGCCCTGCATTTGCCGCCGCCATAGGAGGGGTCATTAAACCCAGCCAGCGAGAGATTGTGTAAACACGGGCTACGTAGTGAGTGATATTTTGACAAGACTAGGACAAAAGCACGACAACGCGGATGTGAAAATCAACTCGCGTGGCCTTTTTTTTTAAACGGAACGACTCCATTTAAGACATTACGTTACCTTTGAAGATATCTCAGTTGTACGTCGACGCCCCACGTATAAAGGAAAATAAGAGTTAAGACACGGGGAGTGAGGCTTCTTCTATCTTTTGATTCCGTACTAGTAACTCTATCTCATCACCTGCGCTAACAACAGTTTACAATCAAGTCGCAATCAAGTCTTTCTTACTGGTAAATGGTAGGTATTCCATACGTGCGGTATACTTCTGACTGTGCAAGCTAAACGTGATCACCAACATTATGTAAATATTGATTTAATAGACTTGTACATAAAATTTGAAAAGCATCATTGAGGTATGAGGTTAGCTTTTTGTTTGTGATTATTTTTGTTCTGTAGTTAACCATGACGTCAGTCATCAGGCCTCTCTTCTGCCTACTTGTCATCTCGACCCTGTTGGTGTCGGGGGAGGCAACGGGAGGCGGTGAGACCATCCATGCTGTGTTTTTTTTTTTCTTTATTGAAATACGTGTAAAAATACAAATAAACGGACGAGGACAAAGTCACGGCGGACTCAAGTTACATTCAACTTATATTAACGCCGCCACTTATACAAGAATTGAAAATAATAAATTATGCAGGACAATAATAAATAGATAACTACATATGTATGAACAGTGTACGTGAGTCGATCTCCCTTACTGGAGTAGAAAACTAAAACAAAGAATTATACTTGAATCTAAAAACGATTTGTTGTTGCAATGTACACATGTGTTGCTTCTATAATTCTGCAATTGACATTGAAGGAGCAGAAAGAACTACCTTGTAAGATCAACATTTCTTTGGCATCCATGCTGTTTCTTGATGCAAAAGAACTTCAGTTATTTTCTTGCCAGCACACTATACAATCTATAGGCCATGACGAATGAGTTCTCCCTCAAGAATTTTACTTCTGTTTTAACATTTTAAATTAAGCTAAGAAACCCCCATCTACTATCCCACCCCAGCCACGTCTAGGTCTCGTATGCTGTTGTTATGTTCTCGAAATATTTAGACTCTATGTTTCATATATTGCTCATTCATTTACATTTCTGATTCATTGTTAGCCTTAACATTCTATGTTTCATGCTCAATTATTTACCGAGCATGAACTCCGATTGACTGTTGATTTGTCTAGTTGATGTTTCTCAATCGTTGTTATTCTTTAATTTATCTTATACTAGTATACTCTACACTTTTATTTAGATTACGTATTAGCTTAGTTAAGTGGAGGAGGTATTTGTACAAGCTATACAGGCCTTTTCCCCTCCTCTGGCACTTTTATTTAGTTTTCTATACAGTTGTACTTCGTTGTTATACTTCTTTATGTGTGAAACAAACAAACAAACAAATGAATGTGCATTTGTACCGAAACCTAACAATGGCAATGATTCCATTAATATAGTGAATTTGATACTGCTTTATGTATCATAGCCAAACAAAAGATGAAATGATTCGCATGTTATTTGCAGATTTACTGGATGGACTGGATCACCCCGGTGACGTCATCGCCATTTCGGCCGCGCATGAAGCTATGAGTCGTGTGGACAATGGCAATAACAGGGACAAGGAGATGCGCAATGACCCGAAAAGGTAAGGAAGAATAGGAATATGCTTTATATAGAGAGAGGAAAATGTGTTCTTCATCAAGTTGCGAGTTAGGTGTTTATAGTTCTGACTTCAGCTTTTTGCCGACGCATCAGGGGCGAGCATAATAGTATAATGTGCGTCCGTATGTCAGGAATTCCCAGAGTTGGATAGGCATGTGTGGAATTTTTTTCCGCGCGTGCGTGGTAGGGTCACCGAGGTTTTTTGTTTGGCATGATGGGGGAGGTAACCGGACTTCCTTACATCAGGGGGAAAACGCATTTCCTCCGTGATGGGACCTTGGAATACACTTCATGCCAGTATAGATAAAGGTGTCGGACAGCACCACACACGTACCATAATATAAGCCTCACCCATTGAATACCGGGAGAATAGGTAAGGCTAACGTTACAGTTCAACAAAAGGGCCCGGCCGGGCAGTTTTAGGGAACGAAAAGTACGATATAAAAGACCACAGCTGCACTATGCCATTATGTGTATTATGCCAATGTTGAGCCCTTAAGCCCCCTTTACAAATCAAGAATTTAGCTCGGCCGGCCGAGTTGTCAGCGAGCTCTTAATTACGAGGATGTATGACTCTGATGCCTACGAACAAATGGCAGAAGTTTCTTCGTCGGCATCAGGGTCATACCTCCTCGTAATTTAGAGCTCGCTGACAACTCGGCCGAGCTAAATTCTTGATTTGTAAAGGGGGCTTTATGACAACTTGATGCACTTAGTTTTCATAATGAGGGAAACTTCTTTGGCCACATTTCTTATTGGCACGCTCGCATCAGATTTGGGGTTCCCAGAAGATGTCATCCGTGTAACCAAATCGACATGGCTCTAATCGGCGATAGATTTAGCCTAGCGATGAAGTGTCGAATTGCAGTGGCAACCTGTTTACGGATAATCATGTTTTGTGTTGTTTTTTTCTGTGTGTGTGATTTTAGAGAAAAGACCCCATCTGACTTCCTGGCCCTGTTCCATAAACTGGGCAGGGGCGCACAGCGGGAGGCACGGAGGACAGAGATTGTGGAGAATATCATTCGGATGGTGACCGATGGGGTCAAGGCTAAGGGGAAGATCGGCGGTGAGATTTCCCTTGCAAGTCATATAGGGCAGACGTCACTTTTGAGTTGCGCAGTAGAAGGCACAAGATGGCAATGCGATTCTAGTGCCACCTAAAATCCTTGAAAATCCTCTTCTTCCGGGAAATTTTGGCCCAACCTGGAGACTTTTTAGGTTACAAGGAGCGAGTAGGGTCTAAGCTTTCCCATTTTGGTCAAAATTTGATCAGTTTAGCAGTTTAGATGGTGTGCGGAAGGATTTTAGTTGTCGTGTCATACGGTGGTATCAGGAGAAAACTGGGGTCAAAGGTGAAGTCTTCTTTCATAGAGTGAGCATCCCTCGAAGTTTGACCTGGTCTACAATCTGTTCTCTTTTAACGGTTATAAAGATGACCTTTGTGACTGGTGCAGAAAAAAAATTAAGATTGAAGTTGGGTTTGGTACTTTTCTGAAGCCTTGTTTTAGTGCATTTTAACATGCTCTCCTATGCAGATGTCTAACTGTGGTATTAGCCCTACATTCGTCTGTAAATCTTGTGCCTTGGAGTAAGATACGCAAAAGTGTGATTCAGTTATAGCGGTAAATGCAACTTGGTGCTCCTTTTGAACATAGCCTTCCTCTGCAAGGGTTAATACCTCTGGCAATCAAACTATCTTGGCGGAAACAAAAGAAAATCACCTGAAACATTCCTTCTGTCACACAGGCCGCCCTGTCATCCGAGACATGATCTCTCGGGGAGTGCTCGACGAAGTAATTGAAATCGCCTCCCTTTCCGACTGTGCGCGCTCTGTGAGCGGGACACGCTGTAGACGTCGCACCAGAAAGTACCGCACCATCGATGGAACCTGCAATAACATGCAGAATCAGCTGTGGGGCTCTTCAATCACGCCCTTTACGCGTTTCCTGACGCCAATCTACGAGGATGGGTTCAACGAGCCCGTGGGTTGGGACACGTCTCTGCAGTATAACGGATTCACCCTGCCCAGCGTCCGTCATGTTTCCAACGAGGTAGGTCTGAAACACAATCAGTAAGACATATGAGTTAGACATATTCTAAACTAACATTGCTGTCAATATATAAATATTATTATTGTTTATGTAGCTGATCACCACGGAACAGAACGTGTTGGACCCTGACTACACCCACATGCTGACACAGTGGGGACAGTTCCTGGACCACGATTTAGATCTCACCGCAACCGCTGTGGGGCGCACCATACCCATGCCCGGGTCTGTACAGTCTTTATATCTGCACTCATTTCAGACAAATAGAATCATTTCATGACATGAACACAACTTAGACTAGACCCATGTTTGATTGCCCCTTCGCACAGCAGAACCCGACCCTGCAATATTCCCTCCTTCTCCACAATCAGCTATGTGCTATTCGATAACTTGTCGCGCGCACCTCCAACGTTTCTTGTTGTAACTTTATACATGTTAAGTTTGCTGCAAAATGTTGGCCCCGCTTTTGTCCCATACTGAACTCTGTTCTATGTGGTGTGTGTGTCTAGCTATGAAGTGATCATCAATGCTCCATGGCCGTTATGTTAGGTGTTAGGTGTTTGGTTTGCTGGAAAATGTTGTTCTTATTAACATATCCTGTAGTTTTGTAAGATTTTCTGTTAGGTTGTGAAATGCCAATTATTCTACAGTGTCCTGCCTCTACTGTATAACTAATCCCACTTCTATATTTTTTCAGGATGAACTCGACCTCGTGTTCAGAGACCTGTGACAACATCATGCCTTGTTTTCCCATCCGCATTCCTGATAACGACGAACGCATAACCACTAAGGTACGGGATTCGATATTCTATTTGGTTCAGCAACGTTCTGGATAATAGCATACTATAAGTTACGGAGTATGGTTTGATTCACTTTTAAGTATGGCCCTGCAAACGTAATAGTATGATATTTTATTTGATCATGAGGCAATGTTCAGCAAAAGGCACGGGACCAGTGAGATATCGTACTAGACATGAAAGGTCTACCCGAGTGGCATCTATCTTATGACTAATCTTCCCTCCTCTGCACAGGACTGCATGCCGTTTACCCGCTCCAGCGCCGTGTGCGGGACAGGAGAGACGTCTACCCTCTTCAACAATAACCCCATCGCCCGGAAACAGATCAACCAGATCACCAGCTTCATCGACGCCTCCAACGTCTACGGATCGACACTCGACGTTGCACAGTCGTGAGTTTCCTGAGGGTTTTGAATCTACTTGTATCTACCTTTTTACCATAGTCTCTGTCATGTTGAGTGGTGCCTATCATCATTGTATCGAGCAAGAAAGACGCCAATAGATGAGCAGCTGGCTCCAGGTCTATTCTGAACTGTATAGCAAAGTGCGGCGGAGTGCTACAACGTTGCCCTAGGTTAGAATCTGTGACGATGAGCTTAGCCGTGGCACTTCATTATGCCCCATGATGATAAGAAAGTAGTGCGGATGCTATCAACTTCTATCTTACCAGTCTCACACACACGCAGGCTCACAAATTCAGGATTAAGAAAAAAAGTTTTGATTGGTTCACACTGTCATTTAAAAAAAGTTTGATTTCGTATCCCTTGATTCTCCTTTCGTAATGATTTAATAACTTCCCATTTATTATGTGTGGAATCAGCATAAATGCATTAGACGGCACCGGTGCAATGCAAATTCCCTAAGTCTAAACGACAGTTTAAAAACATCATTGGCAATCCAAGTGTAACGAACGGCTTGACTGAATTCATGCCACTTGTACCTTTTCCATTCTTCCAGTTTCGGATGGGGAGGGTGGGCTAGGAGGCAATAGTTTATCTTTGTAGAGCTAAATATGGACGTCATTGATGTGATTTTTATAATCTTTCTGTCAGACTACGTGACTTGAGTACCGATGACGGTCTGCTGCGCGTCCAGGAGGGAGCAGACATCAGCTCAGGACTGGACCTACTTCCTTTCCAGGACGAGGAGGTGTCCTCCTGCAATCAGGTCAGTGCGAAACAATCAGAGTTCCCCTCACATAGAAGAGAAGAAGCCTA
Organism: Branchiostoma floridae; assembly: GCF_000003815.2. Lineage (NCBI taxonomy): Eukaryota > Metazoa > Chordata > Leptocardii > Amphioxiformes > Branchiostomatidae > Branchiostoma > Branchiostoma floridae. The sequence goes on along the minus strand of NC_049980.1, from coordinate 7,620,395 downwards.
GCAAGCACTTACTTAAGAGACAAAGCGCGTCAGTGAAAATGTCAGTTCTAAAAATTTAGTTCAGACAGTTGGTATTGATTTGCTTACAGATTGACATACCAATTGTGTCTGGTCGCTACAATGATTCCATGGCTAGCTTCAATGCAGTACTTTCAACTGGCCTAATAATCGTACATAAACTACGGTTTAGGATCCCAAAGGAGGGGATACTATCCCGTGCTTCCTTGCGGGCGACGTTAGGAGCAATGAGGTCAACACGCTGATCGCATCACATACCATCTGGCTCCGCGAGCACAACCGCATCGCCAAGGAGCTGAAGAGTATCAATCCGCGCTGGGACGGAGAAACGATCTACCAGGAGGCCCGTAAGATCGTCGGTGCGGAGATGCAGCACATCACCTACACCGAGTATCTCCCCAAGATCCTCGGTCCTGCAGGTAGAACTTTTTGTTTCATTTTTATCATAGAGTTGTCATAAGGAATATGTAGTAATGGTGGTCCGTCTAGTTTGGGCAACTGAGTTCTGGCCTGAGCTTCGTTAGAAAGTGTTGCATTGAAAGAGCCATAGGTAAGCTTTACTCGTCCTTCCCATGCTATTTCTTTTCTTCAATTTGTCCCACTCAGGGATGGACCAGATTGGTGAATACTCCAAATACAACGCAAGCGTGAACCCTTCGACCCGGAACGAGTTCGCGACCGCCGCCTTCAGGTTCGGCCACGCAGCCATAAGCGGAACGGTCAGGCGTTTTGATGAGGTAAGACTAAGGACATGTGTATTGCGTTCGAACCAACCAATTTCCGACCTCAACCATCCTTGGAGGCCAACATCACCGTAGAACAACTTTATAAAAGTCTTCAATCGTTTATCTGCCTATTGTGAGGTGGAAGGTAAACAAGACACAGGCCTAGGCCAAGAAGAATTGTTCATTTTTGTACTGTATATGGTCACGATATCAGCCTGTGTCCACATTGTATTGCTCTTGTTACAATCTGAATAAAGTCACATATGCGGTCATTATAATTACATATGTCGATGGGCTTTTTTTTTCTTTCTACTCGCAGAATTACGTGGAGGACCCTGTGATCGGGAATGTCGCCCTCAGGGACACCTTCTTCTCTCCGTGGCGCATCTTCAATGAGAGCGGTGTAGACCCGGTGGTGAGGGGACTCGTCGGAGGATCCGCCAAGCTGGTCACTCCTACAAATGTAAGACGTTATCTTATCTTATTTCATCTTATCTTATTTTACGCATTTCCATTCCTGTATCTGTCCAAAACGATCTTGGTCTCTTTTGATGTGTAATGCACTGCAGCGACGCAGATACCCATCCACCCCAAAATATTGGTCTCGAATATATTTATTCCTTTACCGTGGCAGTTAGTCTAACAATTATACATACTTATTCGTTAAACTACATACAGCGCAACATGCAGTGTCTACAGTTGTCATTTGCATAATGATCGCATTGTTTGGGCAAACTCTGAGCAGCTGGTCTAAGGTGCACATAGAGTACTAGTGGCCCCCTATTAAAGAATCTATTGCATGATGCGATACAAAGGCGAAACACACCTGTGTGAACGATTCATTTACTGTTGTTGATTAGGTCATGCACGAGGAACTGTCCCAAGGCCTCTTTGCATTGAAGAACCAGATTGCGCTGGATCTGGCCGCTCTGAACACTCAGCGCGGTCGTGATCATGGTCTTCCTTTCTACAACGACTGGAGAGTCTTCTGTGGACTGTCTCGAGCAGGTGAGAGTCATGGAGGAAAATCTTTGCATGTTTACGTTTCCCTACCTCAGTCTGGTATTGATTTTGCTGCAAAGATAATCATTTGTTACATTGGTACATTAACAGAGAAGACCATAGAAACTTCCTTAGTTTTACAGGATCTGGTCAATTGGGTCAATGTTATGTGATTTCTCACCAAGACTTCACCCGTGAGTACATGAACTCCACTGCAGATGGACACATTTAGTTACATTGAGTATAGCAGAGAATAGACACAAAGGACTGACGTTGTCATTCCTGATTCTTGGATGTTGCGGAAGTAGTTGGAAAATGGAACTGTTAGGATTTAAGACAGAAGCACAGAATCTATAGTGGTAAGGATCTTATTGGAATATCTCTGGATGGGCACAATTATATTGTAATTTGGATTAAATTAGACTTTTTGTCCATTGTTTATTCACAGAAACATTTAGCGACCTGGAAGATGAGATCAAGGACTCAACCGTGCGTGACAAACTGGCTGACGTATATGGTGACGTCAACAACATTGACCTTTGGCCTGCGGCCCAGCTGGAGGATCACGAGGACGGCGCGAGAGTTGGGCCGACCTTCAGGTGCATGATGGCGGAGCAGTTCAAGGCATTCCGCGATGGGGACAGGTAATGCAAATCTCCAATCAAATCTATTGCTGGCAATGTAGTATGTAAAGGGCCAGACAGTATCCAACGAGTCACTGGAGGATCCTGTTTGATACTGGTTGACCCTTTGGCCTTGCTACCGATAGATCTGCTTGGTGGATAAGATAAAGCAAAGATAAAGATTTGTCAAAGAGGACCTTACATGTACATAAGTACGTAAGAACAGTCTACAGACACAGAGCACTGGGAGGACCTTGCAAAGGACAGATACAGCTGGAGATGCACACTGTCCAGGCAGCTAAAATCAGGAGAAACCAGACTGATGCGCATAGCCGAAGAAAAGAGGATCCTGCTAAAAGAACTCTGCAACAGACCTGAGTCAGCTTTCAGATGTGCCCTATGTGGCAGAGACTGTCATTCTCGTATAGGACTGTTTAGCCACAATCGACGCTGTAGGGCTGATATCAATTAGGATTTTACCATGGTCAATATTGACCGAAGGAGGCCATATATATATATATATATATATATATATATATATATATATATATATATATATATATATATATATATATATATATATATATATATATATATATATATATATAGGAACAGACCAGGCTGCAGGATGCTTCAGAAAGGAATGTAGTTGTGACGTTTGGTAGCATTGGAGCATATACCATTGATTTGATGGTACAAAAAGATGTAATTGTAAATTTGGGTCAAACAGGAGGTGGAACATATACAGAAGACCACCTACATTTTAATATTCCGAAAAGAAAAGGCGAGTCATGATGGGATGATTGAGTGTAGGAAAATTACGCAATCGTGCTGATAAAGGCACTTGAGTTTCTATATCATCTAACGTACTTGAGTCTAACACCTTCTTGTCTGCCCCCTCCTGTCCGAACCATGCACCAAGGAAGATCTGGAAGCTCTGACCCCTAGAGGAAGGAAGGGAGTGTGTGGAGTACTGGAGCAGGAAAGTGTAGTGATGACACGAAAGAAGAAGAAGAAGTCTAATCATGCTAATGTCTTTTCGTTTTCAGGTTCTGGTATCAGAGTAAAGGTGTCTTTACGAAGGCACAGCGTGCCCAACTCGATAAAGTGACCTTAGCACGTGTCATCTGTGACAACACCGGGATCACGCGGCTGCCACGTGACGTGTTCCGTCTGACTGACGTGGATGACATGGTGGCGTGTGGGGACATCCCAGGCATGGACCTGCAGGCCTGGCGGGAGTCTCGTGGAGGTACATGACATTAAATCTTCTCTATTTGTGAATTAGAGCTGCTGCGTTCATGTCCTTTTTCCACAGGATCATGAGGCTCAGTAACAAAGAGAATCTCCCCTGAAGTGTTACCAGGAATATGATTGTTACGATGTCTTTGTTTGTGCTTTATATAGCTCATTACGTCCAATGCTTAGCTTAGAGCAAAGAAAACGTACTCAGCGTTGCAAGAAATAGCAAGAACCGTGTGCAAAGTAGAAGTACTGCCATATTCTCAGAAGCTTATCTGAAATCATACTTTCTTGACAGCTTCTCGAACAATCGGGATAGAAAACTTGTTGACTACAGAATTATATGATCTCGAACATTGTAATTAATCGAGAAACAGTAATCTAAAAAATGAGCGAGCAAACGATGTTCGCATTACAGACAAATGCTGTGTTTTGACCGTTGTTATTCTTGGGTATCTGTCGTTTAACTCTAACTTTCACCGACGCACCTATACCAAGGCCCACAACCTGCCAGCAACATCGGCAAAAGCCTTTCATTCCTTATTTGGAAAAATCACTGTCGTCTAATTTTTTTAGCATTTAATTTGTAGATGTGACGATAGAAATACAATATCAATATACATGCCTTCTACTTTGTCACCATTATAATGCCACTAGCACAGCAAAGAAATACCACTGGACTTGTCTGAAATGTTTAAATCTAACAGACTTAATGTATCTTACAGGTCCACGTCCACGTGTCCGTGGCTAATGGGATAAGATGGCGAAGCACAGTGACGTCAGCAACTGTATGACATCAGTGACACCGTTGCAACAGCATCGGGTTATTGTCAGTCTAGTTAGAGCACAGCCCTGGATTTATTCTAAGTTGATTCAAAATAACCGCGCACATTACGGAGTTAGTATTATTGGCCTCTATCTAAAAAGCGTTTTAGCTGGGCGAACTAATGATGATTTTCCTAAATGTAGGCCAATATAATTTAGTTTACTGAGCAGAAAATATGAGATTTTGTCCAGTGAAGAACAAGGACGATTGTATATCATGATATTCTGTGTTCTGAAATAGGTTACAATGCAATGAAGCATATACATGTAGATATCTGATCTAGTACTTCGGACAGGAAGTATCAAGCTTTATAGATAAGACTACTTACGAGGGAAATTTTAAGTGGAGTTATGATCTATTAACTCTCTGCCACCCATTAGCCGAAGCAATGCACACATAGACACGCACGCACGCACACACGGACATAGTTGAAAAATTAAAGGTGATTCGATACGAATTACAGATGACTGGGACTATAGATTCACAGAAAAGTACTACCATACCAAGGATCTTGGTATCAATAACGTAACGGTTGTAGTATAACTTTCAGGTAACGAACAAACTTGATGATCCAATTGCAATAAACGTGACATCTGGAAAGATAATGTTGAGTTCATCATGTCAATAACGAACTGTCAACCGACTAGAGGTTCCCAATATTGTAAGGGGTGACGACATGTGAATCGTGAAAAATTTGCTCTTATGATCAGCCATTTATCAATGATATTCTGTTTTCATGGACACTAAGTCATCTTTATCCATGCACGGGTAACCTATATCCGTTGTTAAAAAGGGTATTTACGGATATGTCGACGGAAGGTGTTTTCAATGTGCAAAACATACAATTTAAAACCACCAATCGTCGACTTGATATCCCTGAACACCCTGTGTGTTTTTTAAACAACGTATATAGGTCACCTCACGAATAAAAGTGAACTAGCGTTACCGTTATAATGCATGCTACCATGTTGTTGTCATCTTTGTTCAATGCCGCAGGAAAGCTATTGATGGTAAGATATAGAACTGGGATAAAATAAAGAACTGAGAAGCTTTTAGTTGCAAGGACATCTCCGCGCATAAAGTAGACAATAAAAATTTTGCCAGTTGTTTCAAACATCATTTTGGAGTGGTGTGGTCCCAAGCTGTGTTGCGCAATAGCACGATGAGTTTGGTTACTAATAGGTTTTGTTAAGTTCTGGTCATCAAATGACAATGAGAAGTGGCAATATCTGGAATGGTGATCAAGTCTTGGTTTAGGACACGAAGTGGAGATGTTTGTAACATTGCAATGGTGTTGAAATAAATCTGGTGTTGAAAATTCAGTGGTCTTGGGTTATTTGTACATCGTAGCTAGATCTAGATCTACTGTGGAGCTATTAACACAAACTCAAAACCGCACTTTCTGGTGTGTTTGAAACATCCCAGCTACATGAAAACAGGACAGTTGACAAGCAATGACATAGTACTAGAGTACTTTAGAGTTTAACGTTTATACTTACTTATTTGACCCGGGAAGGAAGGTACTTAGACGCTACCTTGCCGTTAGATTAAAAATAGTAATTTGCACACTTGTGCCAAAGCCTATTTACAGCATGTTGGACAAGTTTTCACTTGACTTGATAGAAGAACAAAGCGTATTTTTCTACTCACAATTGTGTTGGCCATCTGCATATGCATAGGGGTACCCCCAAATAGCCCCGCGTGGGGCATCGTAGGGGGGAAGCCGGAGGGTAAAAAACATATTCTAAAAAATTAGGCAAAAACCAACGCGCGTATTGTTGCCATCTATAAAATGTACTTGCTGTGGTCTTATGAATATTTTCAAGCAGATGTAATCATTGGCAAAAGAAAAGAAACATACAAACAAGTCGAGGTCAATATGCATCTCATTAGGATTATTGACATTTTAACACATTTTATTTCCAAATGTTCAATCAACGAAACCGAAAGAATCACTCTGTTTAGAGAAGCCACAAAGACTTATCCCAACTTCCCCACATTGACAGACGAACAGAAAGCCACTTTTCTCTTGAAATCGCAGTACCCACAAATTTTAGAAAAGGTGGGGCTTTTCGTCTCCCTCTGCTTCAAAAAAAAAGAAGTCAAACCCAACCTGTTTAGAAATAGCCAGCACTATAGTATTACAGTAGAATATTGTCCATAACTGTCCATTGTCACTTGTGTATCTACTATGCTGATACCATGTACTTGCAATTAGCCCTCGGGCACGAGCTTGCAAATAAACTTCTATATATTGACATTACTAGCATGGCATTAAATGCCGGCACGGGGAATAAGGGTTCAAACTGACTGTGTGGGGAGGGGGTATCATATACGTACCTCCTGTACGGGTATCCGTAGTTGCAGGTACAAAGCCATGGGGGTGTCGACGTCGTTCGTCGCTTTGGTTTGCTTCTGCTAAATTGAGTCCTCTTTGACTCATCACAAAATACATGGGTACAGCATATAGGGAACATCTGACAGTGTCAGAGTCACTTCACTCCTCAGAATTCCATATAGAACATGAAAATGTTTGTGACTTTGATATGGAAGTCACAAAATATGCGTATGTTGCCATTCAACGCAATGGTACAGTCTAGTTGGTGTGTGAGACCTGTTGCACCTGTGGTCTAGACATGGAATGCGGCGCCTGTGTAGCAGAGATGTACCAAATCCGGAGATAAGAGGGGAGGGACGTGGAAGAGACATTTTATATCAATTCATATTACTTGCTAACGTTATGTATCTAGTTAGAACAACAACAGCAACGTGCATTTAAAAATAAAACATCGGCAGGAAAATTTTACATAAAAAAACTCCAAAGTGTTCTGATAGAAGCATTTTCGTGATTCCCCTTCCCAAAGAAAATGTAACAGTTCGCAACGACCACTGGCCGTTTAGGGGTTTATTTAAGTTTCTTTTTTATTTGACAACCTTTCAAGCAAAGAAAGGGCCCTCAAGACACCATATTGTTAAGATAATACAATTTACGTACCAAATTTGTTTATTATTTTTCAAAAGGTTCAGCGTATTCGAATGTATACATAGAACAACACTTTAATTTACACTCGCATCTTTACAAAAATGTTACAGTCCATGCGTCTTTTTTGTTGACCAATCACAAAGCAGAATTTCTAATGTGAAATTTCATTCAAATTTCTTGCGTCTTTACCGGCTTACTTCTTGACGAAAGAACAACATGGCGGACGGCCCGGTCAATGGCGTAAACCATCTTCGGAACGTGAGCATTTATAAGGTGAGATTGTCTTTTCCTCGCGATAGAATAAATACCACGGTCTGTTCACACATTACCCTATAACGTAACTTACAGTGTTCACAGAAAACTTGCTATATTTAAATATTACTTTTGAGAACCTTTTTGAATTTTACTGAAACTCATGTGATCTGCATATCGTATGCGTTTGCCTTGCACTATGCAGGCTTGTCACAGTATGTATGGAATTTGTTTGGAAGTCCTGTCATTAAATATTTTCGTCTCTCAACTCTTCTTTTCTGATGAATTAAGTACTGAATATTACTAAGAACTTTTGTAACGTTAGTTTTAGCTTCTACCCGAGTGTCTGGCAATTTTCTGTGAAGAATGCTCTCATAGAGAGTGGGTCCGCCAGATCACAAACAACGTAATTTTATTCTCTCCATTATGTCGAGTGAACTTGTAGAGCAGCAAACATTCCCTAAATTTTTCTTAGAAATATCAGATTTAATGTTCCAGTGTTTATAAGTAACACCTTGAGCTTTTTAAACGAACGAAAATAGGAAAATGGTCTCTTTTGAATTTTTTAGCGTTTTTTTTGTATCCTTTGCTGTTTTCGATACAGTTGATATACTTCATATTTTGGTGGATATTGCTTGAGACAAAGCGTACCACACATATCTGCATCGTACCGATGTGTTTTAATTACGGTAGACTTCGTCGTTTCCTCCGCCTGACCTACGTTCCCTTCTCCGGAAGGGGGAGGGGGGTTGAATAATATATCTTCTTGCGGCTCATGTCTCATTTGTGATTTTTTCAGCGCTTCTTCTGAATTTTCATGAAAATGACCCTTTCCATAGGCTTTCTAGACTTGTCTTTGTCATAAGCTTTCTAGACTTGAATTCTTTTATATAACTTTTTCTTGGCTGGTTTTAAAGTCACCACCTGTTTCACCCCCTGCGCATGCTCGCAGCTCAATAGCGCCGACTGGCTGAACCTTGCGAAACTGCAGAGTACACTGATGGAAGACGTTATTGATCAGTTATCTTACTGATGTTGCACATGTGTTTAGAAGGGAAATTAGGATGTGATACGTGACGTATCAACTTCTGTTTTTCGTTTCTAGTCATGTAGCTACCAAAACACCTGCATTTTTTAAAATCTAAAAAAGATGCAGGTGTCATATAATATTACATTTTGTTACTTGCATGCTTTTATGCATCTCTATCTCTTCTTCATGGTTTCTAACACATTCTGGTGTCTTAGTTTACGTACTGTACACATCTTCAGGTCTGTATTTGTATTTGCTATATATTTTCCCCATATTCAACATATGTCTCTAGTATGATATACACTCTACTTTTGCATTCATTTCAGTTATACCGCCATCCCCAATGGAAGGAAATACTGCAATACTCTCTAAAAAAATCTGGCTGAATCTGAACTGGAAGGATGAAAGCGATCGCGAGTCAACCATCCGATTGGGCAGGTATGTGGATGAATGTGGATGTGTGAGAAAGTGTGGCCATGATATCGCTGTAAAGATGTGTGGGTTGGACCTGTGTTTTGCTTCGTCCCGAAGTATAGATTTGCATTCCAATATCCCTGCATTGGAAACGATGAGACTTTTTAAGTGTTTTTATGCATTGCAGCAAAGTTGCTGCGATAATGCTTGCACTGGGGATTGCGCTGCGAATTTGCTGCAACTTAGGCATGTGCGTATTTGGTATCCACTTTATGCTCACTAACATATAATTTCTCTTTAGAAAAAAGTGCCTGTGAACACGTTAGATATTCACATTTTGTGTTTTTGCACCATAGGAAAGTTGGTCCTGACGATTAAGTAGTTTTTTTAATGTTCAGTAGAACAAGTAAGGACACATTCAAACTCTTGACCTCGATAAACAAACAAGATATAAACAAAAAGTTAGTAATTCAAACGGTCTGCAAAGGATCCCCCCCCCCCCTACACAAAAGGCTTGTGTGCAATCTATGGCAATGCTGTGCTTCTGAATGCAAACAATTATGCGAAACAAGGAATTTTGGCTGAAATTAGAATGTACAATTTTCGTACAATTTTCGACCTTTGTATTTCATTTGGTGTTAGAGTACATTTTCCAGGCATCGGGCATTTTGATATGCACATCATATTTTCCGGGAAGTTTTGCTGAATTTTGAGGTATATCCAAGGACCGTGGATTGATGAACTCCACAGCTGTGGAGTTCATCACTATGTTGATGATTCCACAGCTGTGGATTTCATCGGTAGAAGGATGATGAACTCCACAGCTGTGGATTTCATCGATATGTAGTGATGAAATCCACGGGCATTCCGCCGCTAATACTGACATTTGGCTGTGGACTTCATCAGTATGTAGTGATGAAATCCACGGGCATTCCGTCGCTAATACTGACATTTGGCTGTGGACTTCATCAGTATGTAGTGATGAAATCCACGGGCATTCCGCCGCTAATACTGACATTTGGCTGTGGACTACATCAGTATGTAGTGATGAAATCCACAGACATTCCGTCGCTAATACTGACATTTGGCTGTGGACTTCATCAGTATGTAGTGATGAAATTCACGGGCATTCTGCCGCTAATACTGACATTTGGCTGTGGACTTCATCAGTATGTAGTGATGAAATCCACGGGCATTCCGTCGCTAATACTGACATTTGGCTGTGGACTTCATCAGTATGTAGTGATGAAATTCACGGGCATTCTGCCGCTAATACTGACATTTGGCTGTGGACTTCATCAGTATGTAGTGATGAAATCCACGGGCATTCCGTCGCTAATACTAACATTTGGCTGTGGACTTCATCAGTATGTAGTGATGAAATTCACGGGCATTCTGCCGCTAATACTGACATTTGGCTGTGGACTTCATCAGTATGTAGTGATGAAATCCACGGGCATTCTGCCGCTAATACTGACATTTGGCTGTGGACTTCATCAGTATGTAGTGATGAAATCCACGGGCATTCTGTCGCTAATACTGACATTTGGTTGTGGACTTCATCTGTATGTAGTGATGAAATCCACGGACATTCTGCCGCTAATATTGACATTTGGTTGGCTGTGGATTTCATCAATATGTAGAGGTGAAATCCACGGGCATTCCGTCGCTAATACTGACATTTGGCTGTGGATAGTAAAACGCCCTTTCACTAATACCTTTACACAGAGTAATCTATTTTAGCTGATTTATGTCAATCGATTGTGTGATACAATATTAATACAGATACCATTTGTAACAATTTGAATTGATTGACTATACAGAGCTAGAAGTACGAAAATGTTACTTTGAAAGTGATTTGCACAAAGCTAGAATGGCTTTATTGGATCGTGGAGTATATTATTTGACAATACTAGTAAACACAACAGACAGAGCCTCCAACAGACTCTAACCAGAACAACACAATGTCATGTAAAATATTTCTGGTACATTTCTAAGTTAAGCTGGATTCAAAAGACAAACACCTTTACTTTGTGCATCATATATTTTAGTCGCATGTTTGTGACTAGTGACCTTCTGTTTAATGATCGACGTGCAGTCTAATAACTGTTATCAGACTGCACGTCGATTAGCAAATGAAATGCAACCCCTTTATACTCTTGTAGACAATTAGAACCTGGGCCAAAATACAATTGTAAGTCATAATCGTAAACCCTTACCACCTAAGCCACAAAGCACAACGTTGGGAAGCAGTGCAGTTCTGATGTATACAGTCTGTTGGTTTAGTATTGTTTGTGATTGATTGAAGAACAAAAGAGCATAATAAGCAATCGGCCTTCTCTGGCTGGGAAAGTTGTCTTGCTAAGCAAGAAGCTTTTATCAATCTTGATAAAAGCTCCTTATGCTAAGGGACCAAGAACCCGATTTCCACCTTCCTGAGGGTCTGCATGCTCTTTTCCGTAAGGCGTAGGCAGGCCTTTTTAATTCCCGTAATTCGTAGGGTAAGCTATTTTATTTCTCGTAATTCGTGTTGAGGATGGGAAATTTACCGTAAAGCGTAGCCAGTGTATTTCACGTAAGGCGTAATCTAGCCTAAAAAATTCACGTAAAGCGTAATTAAGCCTAAAAATTACCCGTAAATCGTAGCTGGCCTCCCAAATTTCGTAAGTCGAAACGTAGTCTACCAGTAAATTTAGTCCTTCAAAACACAGGAAATTGCGTTTCAGAGGATCAAGATTTCAAAATTTCGCCGGACCTCACTTGCGACTCCTTTCACCTTCGGCTTCGGTCATCGACATGGTAAGAATATGGTATATACCCTCAAAAATCTTCTTTTTTTGCAAATAGAAATGTCATTGAAGTTAGCTTAGTCTGCCAGCAAAATTTGCCCATCAGAATGCAGGAAATATCATTTTAGAGGGTCAAGATTTCAAAATTTCCATGGTCCTCCTTGTGCCGCCTCGCGCCTTTGGAACTCGAAATTCTGAAAATATGTTGGGGATGTGTGTCAACCTCAAAGATCTCCATCCCTGAGCAGAGAGCGAGGCGAGTACCTTTCCCAAGCAATAAGAAATTAGAGAGGATGGTTGGGTGTTTAGGGTAAAGATACCTTCTCTTTATATCTCAACACCCTCATACCCTTCCTACTGTCCCTAATTGACCCGACTTTAATTTTCGCCTGTTTCTGCCAACCCAAATCTTCCTCCCCAAAGTCAAACTGTGCGCCTTTTTTGTGATAATATCTTTCCCTTTTATACCCCCGCACTCATTAGCATACGTGTACATATGCATAACTCCTCTGATTGGTTACCCTCCAAAATTGAGTTAACTGACCACCTGTCTGTGGCGCGCGGGGACAGGTGTGACGCTGTGAATAGTACACAAAGATTATTCTGTCTCTTTGCATGCAGTTCTGGTCACCACTGGCTGAGCTTGTCCAGGTAGACCCACGGGCCAGAGCTGACACATCGTCTTGTTGGGAGACTCGTGCAGTAGTTTCTAACACCACAGCTTATGATGGGCACCAACCTCTTCTGTACTGCTGTTTACGGGACATGGAAATACAATGTCAGCAAGGCCACGGCAGGTAAGTTTTATGGATGACGACATCATTAATTTTAAACATGTAGCCATGACCGTAGTTGTAGAAGGGAAACTAGTTCGATGTACATGTAGTAGTCAACTTGGTGAATGATACCAGTCTTCCAGACTTTGTGCATCGATCTTGTATGGCCTGTTTGATGTGATACCATCCAAGTTAGTTTTGACCATGACGGATGCGGGTTTTCCTGCAATGATAATTCTAACCGTTGGGCGGCGCTTTTCTTGTCTTTGCCATAGGATGCACTCCCTTGGCGAAGCAATCTTGATGCTGTTTCACGGTCCACTCTGCAATGACGAGAAGACATATCCAAACCAGGTAACATCGTTATTGTCTGAAGAGTCAAATTAACCTGATGATATCGCTACTAACTGCTATAATCCAAGTTTATTTTTAGTTGAAAATACGCCCTCTTTAGAGTATCAATCTATTCATGTAAAACTACAATCCATATGTTAACAGTTGCAGAAGCTTTATTCTTTGAATCAACATTTGAACCTCATTAATAAAATAGAACCATAGACATTATTAACAAAGGGGCACAACCTTAGAAGATGAGCAACACGTATAGACAGCGGAAGTTGTAACATTCTATTACAATCTGGGTTCGTATGATTATCTTAGAGACGTAGAAGTGACGGCCCAGAATTGGATGGAATGGCGCAGGATGGTCCACAAGAGACGTTGCCTTGATGCAGACCACTTGACACAACGATGAAGAGACCTTATCAAGTATCAAGTAAGTCAGTATGATTATCTTACGGTTATCTGACGGTTTTTTTTTTTTGCGAGTTACTGTGTGAAGGAAAGACAAAGTTATGTTTTAGATAATTGATGTGACGTGTCATAAAAGCGCGACTTGAGCCCATAACGTTTTTCTGCATCAAAAACCAGGATCATCCCCAGTCCATTCTACTCCACAGCTGCATAACAGTCGAGCCTAACGATTAAACAACCAGCTTAGGAGGGTTGACAAAAAAAGTCTGAGCAGGACAAAGGATCACAAAGGTCAGAAACTTAGAACATGCGAGGGCAAGAGAAGTAGTATGGGGATTACGACCCCTATATCCACCTACCAAATATCATCAGGATCAATCAAAGGCGCTTTTCGAGTGATGCTGTTCACAGAAAGACAGACAGACAGACAGACAGACAGACGTACAAGCCTAAAACATAACCTTGCCATTCTGGCAAAGGTAATAAATATATCTACCTTCGAAACGCACTTTGAATACGCACAAAGCTCGCTCCAGGCGCGTAGGAAAACGCCAGGTCAAGGTTTCGGGTCAAAGTTCAAATCTGACCGGATATCTGTAATCCGCACTGAAGGCCTCGTTCCGGTATTACTGCGCGGGTGGGCACTTAGAAGTATTCCCTCCGAAATATGACTGGGGCCCCAAAATCGTGTGTTTATGTAGACGATAAATTGCCTTTTATCGCTCCCATGTCATATTGAAGGATTTGAGATGAAAGGTTGTGTATTTCTGACAGGATCGGGTGGAAAAGTTTCGGCATTCGGGCGATTCTCGGACGTGTACGTTTGTTTGTCCTGAGTAATGTGGTCAGCGGGTCACTGAAGGAAAGCCCCACTTTCTGGATAGTATTTATGTGCAGTTATAGATGTTATAAAAATCGATCCACCGGTCAGATTTTGGGGAATTTTTTTTTTATTGAGTACTGGATAAGTGCTTTTTCAATAGAAATTAAAACATCTCCAGTAGAATTGTTCCTTTATTGGATTTTCGCCCATTAAAGTTGCTTATTTAAGCACTATTGTAAATGAGGCAACAAAAGTCCGGTATGAGGCCTTAAGGTTCCGGTTCGAATTGCGAAGTAATCCGTGAATATAAGACGCAAATCATAGTAAAACCCGAAAATACGAATGAAGGCTCACCTGGGAGATAACCGCTAACCGCTAAGCGAACCCTTCGGTAACCGCAAAAAAGCGACCCCTTACGATCGGACTTCCGAAATTTCATACAAAATGTGCGTTACTTTCTACACTTGAATATCATAGTAAAACCAGTGGGCAAAAGGTAAAAAGTGATTGGAGTTGTCTTCCACAGTCACTACGTTGAGTCTACATACGAATGAAGGCTCACCTGGGGGATAACCGCTAACCGCTAAGCGAACCCTTCGGTAACCGCAAAAAAAGCGACCCCTTACGATCGGACTTTTGAAATTTCAAACAAAATGTGCGTTACTTTCAACACTTGAGTATCATAGTAAAACCCGTGGGCAAAAGGTAAAAAGTGATTTGAGTACCCAGAATTACTTTGTAACTTTTCTACATACGAATGAAGGCTCACCTGGGGGATAACCGCTAACCGCTAAGCGAACCCTTTCGTAACCGCAAAAAAGCGACCCCTTACGATCGGACTCCCGAAATTTCAACAAAATGTGCGTTACTTTCAACACTTGAATATAA
>NC_049980.1:7597436-7599990 GCF_000003815.2 Branchiostoma floridae | reverse complement strand
TCTTTGGTGCAGCGCTCCCCCTTCCCTCCACATATTTGGCTCAACACTTGAATATCAGAGTAAAACCCGTGGGCAAAAGGTAAAAAGTGATTTGAGTACCCAAAATTACTTTGTAACTTTTCTACATACGAATGAAGGCTCACCTGGGGGATAACCGCTAACCGCTAAGCGAACCCTTCGGTAACCGCAAAAAAGCGACCCCTTACGATCGGACTTTTGAAATTTCAAACAAAATGTGCGTTACTTTCAACACTTGAGTATCATAGTAAAACCCGTGGGCAAAAGGTAAAAAGTGATTTGAGTACCCAGAATTACTTTGTAACTTTTCTACATACGAATCAATCCTCATCTGGGGGATAACCGCTAACCGCTAAGCGAACCCTTCGGTAACCGCAAGAAAGCGACCCCTTACGATCGGACTTGCGAAATTTCAAACAAAATGTGCGTTACATTCAACACTTGAGTATCATAGTAAAACCCGTGGGCAAAAGTTAAAATTATTTGAGTACCCAGAATTACTTTGTAACTTTTCTACATACGAATGAAGGCTCACCTGGGGGATAACCGCTAACCGCTAAGCGAACCCTTCGGTAACCGCAAAAAAGCGACCCCTTACGATCGGACTTTTGAAATTTCAAACAAAATGTGCGTTACTTTCAACACTTGAATATCATAGTAAAACCCGTGGGCAAAAGGTAAAAAGTGATTTGAGTACCCAAAATTACTTTGTAACTTTTCTACATACGAGTGAAGGCTCACCTGGGGGATAACCGCTAACCGCTAAGCGAACCCTTCGGTAACCGCAAAAAAGCGACCCCTTACGATCGGACTTCCGAAATTTCAAACAAAATGTGCGTTACTTTCAACACTTGAATATCATAGTAAAACCCGTGGGCAAAAGGTAAAAAGTGATTTGAGTACCCTAAATTACTTTGTAACTTTTCTACATACGAATGAAGGCTCACCTGGGGGATAACCGCTAACCGCTAAGCGAACCCTTCGGTAACCGCAAAAAAGCCACCCCTTACGATCGGACTTTTGAAATTTCAAACAAAATGTGCGTTACTTTCAACACTTGAGTATCATAGTAAAACCCGTGGGCAAAAGGTAAAAAGTGATTTGAGTACCCAGAATTACTTTGTAACTTTTCTACATACGAATGAAGGCTCACCTGGGGGATAACCGCTAACCGCTAAGCGAACCCTTCGGTAACCGCAAAAAAGCGACCCCTTACGATCGGACTTTTGAAATTTCAAACAAAATGTGCGTTACTTTCAACACTTGAGTATCATAGTAAAACCCGTGGGCAAAAGGTAAAAAGTGATTTGAGTACCCAGAATTACTTTGTAACTATTCTACATACGAATGAAGGCTCACCTGGGGGATAACCGCTAACCGCTAAGCGAACCCTTCGGTAACCGCAAAAAAGCGACCCCTTACGATCGGACTTTTGAAATTTCAAACAAAATGTGCGTTACATTCAACACTTGAGTATCATAGTAAAACCCATGGGCAAAAGTTAAAAATTATTTGAGTACCCAGAATTACTTTGTAACTTTTCTACATACGAATGAAGGCTCACCTGGGGGATAACCGCTAACCGCTAAGCGAACCCTTCGGTTGTTTGTTTGTTTGTTTGTTTGTTTAATTGCGATCTCCATTAGTGTACATCATAAAATCATGCCACTACTCTTCCTGGAGTCATAATAATAAGAATAAATGAAATACATGAAATGAAAAAGAAACAACTTAACATCAAAAGCGGATAATTAGCGTAAAATAATAAGCAAAATAATAAGCAGAGGTCAGAGGTCAAAATAAAGAAGTGATCATACATAACGAATAATGAATAGCAGAAGAAATTAACTTAATTGATTGAAACACAATCCAATCAAAAGTGTACTAATAACACAACATAAATATATAACTTAGATATACTGAAATATAAAAATCATTACCACCATGTGCTCAGGGGTTGTCTTTTGTCTCGTGTTTTCGCAAGCTCTTTTATCCTAGATTTGAACTCAATGTTGTTGTATGATGTCGTTGTGTTTGGCAATGTGTTATAGGTTTTGATGCATCTGTAGCCAAACGTCCTTGTTTTAGCGTTTGTTTTGGGTTTTGATTGAGTGAATGCTCCTCTAGTAGACAGCCTCGTGTGATGCTCATGTGTGGATTGAATTGTTTGTAATTGCTTGAAGATGCATTGGGGTTGCCTTTCCTTAACAATTTTGTGGAATGTACATACAGTAATTGTAAAGAGTCTTTCTTTAACGGTTTGCCACTTTAACTGCATGTGTAGGTCTTCCAGGTTGGTGTCAAAGGGCTTGTTTGTGGCCAGGCGAGCAGCGCGATTCTGGACCACCTGAAGACCATCTATGTGTGTCTGTGGTGCAGAGGATAGCAGCACTGAGCCGTAGTCAATGTGTGACCAAAACAGAGCCTGAATTAACAGATCTCAATTTACTTTTTGTGAAGTACTTCCTGTGTCGTCTTATTGTGGCTAGTATGCCTGCCATTTTATTCTTCGTTTTGTCAATATGCGATCCCCATG
>NC_049980.1:7596331-7597336 GCF_000003815.2 Branchiostoma floridae | reverse complement strand
ATGTGTAATGTCAGTCGACACGTCTGTCGTTCTAATTTGGGATTACGTTTTAGTTTTTGTTGCGTACCCATCATGATTGATTTAGTTTTTCCAATATTGAGAACAAGATGATTAGTTTGTACCCAATTCCAGATTCGCTCCAAGTCAGTCTGCAATTTGTATTTCAGTTTTGCAACGGTGGGAGCCGATGCTGAGGGCGTTGAATCATCAGCGTACATGACTACTATACTATTCGTAACTGCGGGGAGATCATTGACAAATATAGAGAAAAGCAATGGACCCAGGCAGCTGCCTTGGGGAACGCCGCACCTGGATTCTTTATAAGAGGAAAAACTACCGTTAACAAATACAGCTTGTTTCCTGTTGCCAAGATAACTCTGTACCCACTTGATTGCCGATTCCTCAAAACCATAGCTCTTAAGCTTGGCTAAACAAATATCGTGGTTAATGACATCAAATGCCGCGCTAAAATCTAGCATAACGGCGCCAACCAAATTCCCTTTATCTATCTCCCCCGGTAACCGCAAACAAGCGACCCCTTACGATCGGACTTCCGAAATTTCAAACAAAATGTGCGTTACTTTCAACACTTGAATATCATAGTAAAACCCGTGGGCAAAAGGTAAAAAGTGATTTGAGTACCCAGAATTACTTTGTAACTTTTCTACATACGAATGAAGGCTCACCTGGGGGATAACCGCTAACCGCTAAGCGAACCCTTCGGTAACCGCAAAAAAGCGACACCTTACGATCGGACTTTTGAAATTTCAAACAAAATGTGCGTTACTTTCAACACTTGAATATCATAGTAAAACCCGTGGGCAAAAGGTAAAAAGTGATTTGAGTACCCTAAATTACTTTGTAACTTTTCTACATACGAATGAAGGCTTACCTGGGGGATAACCGCTAACCGCTAAGCGAACCCTTCGGTAACCGCCAAAAAGCGACCCCTTACGATCGGACTTTTGAAATTTCAAACAAAATGTGCGTTACTTTTAACACTCG
>NC_049980.1:7594370-7596127 GCF_000003815.2 Branchiostoma floridae | reverse complement strand
GAATATCAAAGTAAAACCCGTGGGCAAAAGGTAAAAAGTGATTTGAGTACCCAAAATTACTTTGTAACTTTTCTACATACGAATGAAGGCTCACCTGGGGGATAACCGCTAACCGCTAAGCGAACCCTTCGGTAACCGCAAAAAAGCGACCCCTTACGATCGGACTTTTGAAATTTCAAACAAAATGTGCGTTACTTTCAACACTTGAGTATCATAGTAAAACCCGTGGGCAAAAGGTAAAAAGTGATTTGAGTACCCAGAATTACTTTGTAACTTTTCTACATACGAATGAAGGCTCACCTGGGGGATAACCGCTAACCGCTAAGCGAACCCTTCGGTAACCGCAAAAAAGCGACCCCTTACGATCGGACTTTTGAAATTTCAAACAAAATGTGCGTTACTTTCAACACTTGAGTATCATAGTAAAACCCGTGGTCAAAAGGTAAAAAGTGATTTGAGTACCCAGAATTACTTTGTAACTATTCTACATACGAATGAAGGCTCACCTGGGGGATAACCGCTAACCGCTAAGCGAACCCTTCGGTAACCGCAAAAAAGCGACCCCTTACGATCGGACTTCCGAAATTTCAAACAAAATGTGCGTTACATTCAACACTTGAGTATCATAGTAAAACCCGTGGGCAAAAGTTAAAAATTCTTTGAGTACCCAGAATTACTTTGTAACTTTTCTACATACGAATGAAGGCTCACCTGGGGGATAACCGCTAACCGCTAAGCGAACCCTTCGGTAACCGCAAAAAAGCGACACCTTACGATCGGACTTTTGAAATTTCAAACAAAATGTGCGTTACTTTCAACACTTGAATATCATAGTAAAACCCGTGGGCAAAAGGTAAAAAGTGATTTGAGTACCCTAAATTACTTTGTAACTTTTCTACATACGAATGAAGGCTCACCTGGGGGATAACCGCTAACCGCTAAGCGAACCCTTCGGTAACCGCAAAAAAGCGACCCCTTACGATCGGACTTCCGAAATTTCAAACAAAATGTGCGTTACTTTCAACACTTGAATATCATAGTAAAACCCGTGGGCAAAAGGTAAAAAGTGATTTGAGTACCCTAAATTACTTTGTAACTTTTCTACATACGAATGAAGGCTCACCTGGGGGATAACCGCTAACCGCTAAGCGAACCCTTCGGTAACCGCAAAAAAGCGACCCCTTACGATCGGACTTTTGAAATTTCAAACAAAATGTGCGTTACTTTCAACACTTGAGTATCATAGTAAAAACCCGTGGGCAAAAAGTAAAAAGTGATTTGAGTACCCAGAATTACTTTGGTACTTTTCTACATACGAATGAAAGCTCACCTGGGGGATTACCGCTAACCGCTAAGCGAACCCTTCGGTAACCGCAAAAAAGCGACCCCTTACGATCGGACTTTTGAAATTTCAAACAAAATGTGCGTTACTTTCAACACTTGAGTATCATTGTAAAACCCGTGGGCAAAAGGTAAAAAGTGATTTGAGTACCCAGAATTACTTTGTAACTTTTTTACATACGAATGAAGGCTCACCTGGGGGATAACCGCTAACCGCTAAGCGAACCCTTCGGTAACCGCAAAAAAGCGACCCCTTACGATCGGACTTCCGAAATTTCAAACAAAATGTTCGTTACTTTCAACACTTGAATATCATAGTAAAACCCGTGGGCAAAAGGTAAAAAGTGATTTGAGTACCCAAAATTACTTTGTAACTTTTCTACATACGAGTGAAGGCTCACCTGGGGGATAACCGC
>NC_049980.1:7592958-7594109 GCF_000003815.2 Branchiostoma floridae | reverse complement strand
GAAATTAACTTAATGGCCCGTTTATCACAATCTGGCTACAAAAGTGTACTTACCACACAACATAAATATATAACTTAGATATACTGAAATATAACCCTCAATACCACCATGTGCTCAGGGGTTGTCTTTTGTCTCGTGTTTTCGCAAGCTCTTTTATCCTAGATTTGAACTCAATGTTGTTGTATGATGTCGTTGTGTTTGGCAATGTGTTATAGGTTTTGATGCATCTGTAGCCAAACGTCCTTGTTTTAGCGTTTGTTTTGGGTTTTGATTGAGTGAATGCTCCTCTAGTAGACAGCCTCGTGTGATGCTCATGTGTGGATTGAATTGTTTGTAATTGCTTGAAGATGCATTGGGGTTGCCTTTCCTTAACAATTTTGTGGAATGTACATACAGTATTTGTGAAGAGTCTTTCTTTAACGGTTTGCCACTTTAACTGCATGTGTAGGTCTTCCAGGTTGGTGTCAAAGGGCTTGTTTGTGGCCAGGCGAGCAGCGCGATTCTGGACCACCTGAAGACCATCTATGTGTGTCTGTGGTGCAGAGGATAGCAGCACTGAGCCGTAGTCAATGTGTGACAAAACCAGAGCCTGAATAACAGATCTCAATATACTTTTTGTGAAGTACTTCCTGTGTCGTCTTATTGTGGCTAGTATGCCTGCCATTTTATTCTTCGTTTTGTCAATATGCGATCCCCATGTGAGACGTTGGTCTATAGTGAGACCTAACAGTTCAGCCTGTTCTACATGTGTAATGTCTGTTCCATCTATTCTTAGTTCTAATTTGGGATTACGTTTTAGTTTTTGTTGCGTACCCATCATGATTGATTTAGTTTTTCCAATATTGAGAACAAGATGATTAGTTTGTACCCAATTCCAGATTCGCTCCAAGTCAGTCTGCAATTTGTATTTCAGTTTTGCAACGGTGGGAGCCGATGCTGAGGGCGTTGAATCATCAGCGTACATGACTACTATACTATTTGTAACTGCGGGGAGATCATTGACAAATATAGAGAAAAGCAATGGACTCAGGCAGCTGCCTTGTGGAACGCCGCACCTGGTCTTGGACCGGGTTAAGTGCAAGTAGAGGTTTGGCAGCGGGACATGAAGAAAATAATACAACACAAAAAGCCCCCCCCCCCCCAGAAAGACA
>NC_049980.1:7580685-7581726 GCF_000003815.2 Branchiostoma floridae | reverse complement strand
CGAGGCTGGCATGGTTCAGCATTCGCAACAGGCTAAGCGAACCCTTCGGTAACCGCAAAAAAGCGACCCCTTACGATCGGACTTCCGAAATTTCAAACATAATGTGCGTTACTTTCAACACTTGAATATCAAAGTAAAACCCGTGGGCAAATGGTAAAAAGTGATTTGAGTACCCAAATTACTTTGTAACTTTTCTACATACGAATGAAGGCTCACCTGGGGGATAACCGCTAACCGCTAAGCGAACCCTTCGGTAACCGCAAAAAAGCGACCCCTTACGATCGGACTTCCGAAATTTCAAACATAATGTGCGTTACTTTCAACACTTGAATATCAAAGTAAAACCCGTGGGCAAAAGGTAAAAAGTGATTTGAGTACCCTAAATTACTTTGTAACTTTTCTACATACGAGTGAAGGCTCACCTGGGGGATAACCGCTAACCGCTAAGCGAACCCTTCGGTAACCGCAAAAAAGCGACCCCTTACGATCGGACCTCCGAAATTTCAAACAAAATGTGCGTTACTTTCAACACTTGAATATCAAAGTAAAACCCGTGGGCAAAAGGTAAAAAAAATGATTTGAGTACCCTAAATTACTTTGTAACTTTTCTACATACGAATGAAGGCTCACCTGGGGGATAACCGCTAACCGCTAAGCGAACCCTTCGGTAACCGCAAAAAAGCGACCCCTTACGATCGGACTTCCGAAATTTCAAACAAAATGTGCGTTACTTTCAACACTTGAATATCATAGTACAACCCGTGGGCAAAAGGTAAAAAGTGATTTGAGTACCCTAAATTACTTTGTAACTTTTCTACATACGAGTGAAGGCTCACCTGGGGGATAACCGCTAACCGCTAAGCGAACCCTTCGGTAACCGCAAAAAAGCGACCCCTTACGATCGGACTTCCGAAATTTCAAACAAAATGTGCGTTACTTTCAACACTTGAATATACTCTCTCTCTCTAATACTTGATCGCATATGTTCATATACTATAAATATTTTGCCATTAGCTGGTGAGGGAATCTAGTTCAGTATCT
>NC_049980.1:7576589-7580585 GCF_000003815.2 Branchiostoma floridae | reverse complement strand
GAGCCAGAATTTTTGACCAATTTCGAGCTTGCGTCTCATTTCCAGTGTGGTACATTACTGGTCTCACCCCTCCGAGGATGAACTGAACTGAACATTACTGGATCGCGCTATTTTTTATGATGCACCAGGTACTTTCGCATTTTTGAACTGCAACCGACGTACTCTTAGTCTTAACGCGCATGTCGTGTTTTGGACGCAAGTCTTGTTTTAAACTTTCGCGTGCCATCATTTTGACACCGGCATTTGTGAATCGGCTCCTGCACCAGAATTCCTTGTAGCTAGGTGAGTTGCGTCTTCTTTAATAATTTCTATTTAAATATAGTATGAGATTTTAATACCACGTCTTTTTAGTCATAGAAAATCAATCAAAGATGATTGGAAAGCATTTATACAACGTTTAAGGCAAAGGTTTTGTCCAACATCCGGGACAACATAGTGCTTCTGAGGGTGTATGATAGTCAATCCCTTTGCCTGCATGGGAAGTTTTAAACTATTGGGGTCACTTTTGTACCAAGCGTATATTTGGATCCAAGTCATTTTCGTTCTTCCAATCTTTTATTGAGATTTTCGCGAAATTTGAAACGTACAATTTTCAAGCGTTTTTGAGCTTGCGCTTGGAGCGAGAGTACATCATTTTGAACTTTTTTGTGAATCGACTCCTGCACAGGATGATTGGCAGCTGCGCTGGGTGAGTTGTTTCTACTTTTACAAACAAGAAGATGAATATCATCACATGGTATCTTATCATAGTAAATCAAAGACTTTTACAGTAATTCAACTGAGTGAAATGGAAACGCGCCCTGTTCCTGATCATGTGTCGCGTGAGGGACCACGAAGAAACATCGGCTTCCGATTCTTTCACCTGTAGTGGAATCGAGCTCTTTAGCCATGGACTAGTTCTGACAGGTTATCATATTTTTGGCCACGTTCATTCGATTCTCGTAAACTTGGCTGAATATTACCCGCATGATTGCAAACTTTTTTCTCTGGAAACGATGGAAAATTGATACGGCGTGAATATTATCCATACGAGGGGCGTGCTATTAGTAATGGTCCTGACCCATTTCCCATAGCAGGAGATTAATGAAACTTGGCACAGTTATTAGTCTTTCTCTTCATAGGAATCACCCAGAGTTATGCATTTCTCCCATCGTTTGATGCAGCTCTGGACACCGATTTTGTAGGACACCCCAGGTTGGTCCTCCAACTGATGCCTCATCAATGGCACAAGAGGGACGACCAGGTCTGGGAGCTGTTTCCACAGACTTCCAGCCACGTT
This sequence comes from Branchiostoma floridae, assembly GCF_000003815.2. Taxonomy (NCBI): domain Eukaryota; kingdom Metazoa; phylum Chordata; class Leptocardii; order Amphioxiformes; family Branchiostomatidae; genus Branchiostoma; species Branchiostoma floridae. Next base: position 7,579,306 of record NC_049980.1, on the reverse strand, counting down.
TGAATTCAGGATGCCAGCGTTTTACAATATCATATGATGGGGCATCATCACCATAAGTTTCATTTATTTCATCAAAAGTCTTCTTTGGTGTGCGTCCTTTCAAATACAAAAACCGGATCACTGCGCGACACTCAACTGGTTCCATTTCACACCTGGTCCATTTCGCACCTGACTAAGTTCAAACACCAGTAAATCAGAAACCACAATTAGTTCAGAGCTGTCTTTTGCAACATAACCCATAGAGATATGAATTATTACACATACAAAATTTCATTTAGATCAGACAACTGGAAGTGGGTCAGGACCATTACTTATTGCACGCCCCTCGTATATCTAAATCAGCACGGCCGAATGTTCTGTTGTGCTTACAAAATCACACATTCGGCTATCGGGTGACCATGAAATAGAGGAGTGGGCCGACAGGGTAGTTTGACGTCACAGGAATTGCGACTATCCGTGCCTGAATAGACAACAGGGACTCGGCAGTTCGCAACAGTAGGGTGAGTAGACACTCTCTCTCTAATACTTGATCGCAAATGTTCATATACTATAAATATTCTGTCATTAGTTGGTGAGGGAATCTAGTTCAATATCTTATGCGGTTTGTGGCTTACAATTCCCTACCTATGTACCTTTCTAACGATACCAAGTTTGACCCGCCGGAATAACTTGGAAGATTTCGGAATCTCAAGCCTATATACGCCCGTAAGTGTTACGTAGCGGTAGGGTAAGTTGAACCTATATCCGAAAATATCTCGGCAACAATGCACAATATAATTATGCGGTTTGTGGCTTACAATTCCCTACCTATGTACCTTCCTAACGATACCAAGTTTGACCCGCCGGAATAACTTGGAAGATTTCGGAATCTCAAGCCTATATACGCCCGTAAGTGTTACGTAGCCGTAGGCTAAAGTGAACCTATATCCAAAAATATCTCGACAACAATGCACAATATAATTATGCGGTTTGTGGCTTACAATTCCCTACCTATGTACCTTTCCAACGATACCAAGTTTGACCGACCGGAATAACTTGGAAGATTTCGGAATCTCAAGCCTATATACGCCCGTAAGTGTAACGTAGCGGTAGGCTAAGGCGAACCTATATCCGAGAATATCTCGGCAACAATGCACAATATAATTATGCGGTTTGTGGCTTACAATTCCCTACCTATGTACCTTTCCAACGATACCAAGTTTGACCCGCCGAAATAATTGGAAGATTTCGGAATCTCAAGCGTATATACGCCCGTAAGTGTTACGTAGCGGTAGGCTAAGGCGAACCTATATCCCAGAATATCTCGGCAACAATGCACAATATAATTATGCGGTTTGTGGCTTACAATTCCCTACCTATGTACCTTTCCAACGATACCAAGTTTGACCCGCCGGAATAACTTGGAAGATTTCGGAATCTCAAGCCTATATACGCCCGTAAGTGTTACGTAGCGGTAGGGTAAGTTGAACCTATATCCGAGAATATCTCGGCAACAATGCACAATATAATTATGCGGTTTGTGGCTTACAATTCCCTACCTATGTACCTTCCTCATGATACCAAGTTTGACCCGCCGGAATAACTTGGAAGATTTCGGAATCTCAAGCGTATATACGCCCGTACATGTTACGTAGCCTAAGCTAAAGTGAACCTATATCCGATAATATCTCGGCAACAATGCACAATATAATTATGCGGTGTGTGGCTTACAATTCCCTACCTATGTACCTTTCTAACGATACCAAGTTTGACCCGCCGGAATAACTTGGAAGATTTCGGAATCTCAAACCTATATACGCCCGTAAGTGTTACGTAGCCGTAGGCTAAAGTGAACCTATATCAAAAATATCTCGACAACAATGCACAATATAATTATGCGGTTTGTGGCTTACAATTCCCTACCTATGTACCTTTCCAACGATACCAAGTTTGACCGACCGGAATAACTGGAAGATTCCGGAATCTCAAGCCTATATACGCCCGTAAGTGTAACGTAGCGGTAGGCTAAGGCGAACCTATATCCGATAATATCTCGGCAACAATGCACAATATAATTATGCGGTTTGTGGCTTACAATTCCCTACCTATGTACCTTTCCAACGATACCAAGTTTGACCCGCCGAAATAATTGGAAGATTTCGGAATCTCAAGCGTATATACGCCCGTAAGTGTTACGTAGCGGTAGGCTAAGGCGAACCTATATCCGAGAATATCTCGGCAACAATGCACAATATAATTATGCGGTTTGTGGCTTATAATTCCCTACCTATGTACCTGTCTAACGATACCAAGTTTGACCCGCCGGAATAACTTGGAAGATTTCGGAATCTCAAGCCTATATACGCCCGTAAGTGTTATGTAGCGGTAGGCTAAGGTGAACCTATTTCCGAGAATATCTCGGCAACAATGCACAATATAATTATGCGGTTTGTCGCTCACAATTCCCTACCTATGTACCTTTCTAACGATACCAAGTTTGACCGGCCGGAATAACTTGGAAGATTTCGGAATCTCAAGCCTATATACGCCCGTAAGTGTTACGTAGCGATAAATTAAGGTGAACCTATATCCAAGAATATCTCGGCAACAATGCACAATATAATTATGCGGTTTGTGGCTTACAATTCCCTACCTATGTACCTTTCTAACGATACCAAGTTTGACCCGCCGGAATAACTTGGAAGATTTCGGAATCTCAAGCCTATATACGCCCGTAA
>NC_049980.1:7574237-7575516 GCF_000003815.2 Branchiostoma floridae | reverse complement strand
AATTACAAGCCTATATACGCCCGTAAGTGTAACGTAGCGGCAGGCTAAGGTGAACCTATATCCGAGAATATCTCGGCAACAATGCACAATATAATTATACGGTTTGTGGCATACAATTCCCCACCTATGTACCTTTCTAACGATACAAAGTTTGACCCGCCGGAAAAACTTGGAAGATTTCGGAATCTCAAGCCTATATACGCCCGTAAGTGTTACGTAGCGATAAACTAAGGTGGACCTATATCCAAAAATATCACGGCAACAATGCACAATATAATTATGCGGTTTGTGGCTTACAATTCCCTACCTATGTACCTTTCTAACGATACTAAGTTTGACCCGCCGGAATAACTTGGAAGATTTCGGAATCTCAAGCCTATATACGCCCGTAAGTGTTACGTAGCGATGGACTAAGGTGGACCTATATCCGAGAATATCTCGGCAACAATGCATAATATAATTATGCGGTTTGTGGCTTACAATTCCCTACCTATGTACCTGTCTAACGATACCAAGTTTGACCCGCCGGAATAACTTGGAAGATTTCGGAATCTCAAGCCTATATACGCCGTAAGTGTTACGTAGCGATAAACTAAGGTGGACCTATATCCGAGAATATCTCGGCAACAATGCACAATATAATTATGCGGTTTGTTGCTTACAATTCCCTACCTATGTACCTTCCTAACGATACCAAGTTTGACCGACCGGAATAACTTGGAAGATTTCGGAATCTCAAGCCTATATACGCCCGTAAGTGTTACGTAGCGGTAGGCTAATGTGAACTTATATCCGAGAATATCTCGGCAACAATGCACAATATAATTATGCGGTTTGTGGCTTACAATTCCCTACCTATGTACCTTTCTAACGATACCAAGTTTGACCCGCCGGAATAACTTGGAAGATTTCGGAATCTCAAGCCTATATACGCCCGTAAGTGCTACGTAGCGATAAACTAAGGTGGACCTATATCCTAGAATATCTCGGCAACAATGCACAGTATAATTATGCGGTTTGTGGCATACAATTCCCTACCTATGTAACTGCCTAACGATACCAAGTTTGACCCGCCGGAATAACTTGGAAGATTTCGGAATCTCAAGCCTATATACGCCCGAAAGTGGTACGTAGCGGCAGGCTAAGGTGAACCTATATCCGAGAATATCTCGGCAACAATGCACAATATAATTATTCAAAAGAATGCCGGGTCGAAGAGCCATGGCTATGTACCTTTCTAACGATACCAAGTTGACCCGCCGGAATAACTGGAAGATTC